>NC_056725.1:1909860377-1910090377 GCF_019279795.1 Protopterus annectens
TGATACCTATCAGAAGCAATAAAATATATTAGAACCAGTACTGTGAAAAATGCAAGTATATTAAAAGAAGTATTCTTTACAGCTGAAATATAACATACTTACTGTACCATTTGGAGCATCCTTGCCTAATCTCTGCTTCCCAGTTCCAGTAATCTCCATGGCTGCAGTGACACAGGTTGTTGTCTTGTTATCTTCATTGCTTGCTGGTATGTGGGGTGCTAGTTTCCCTGGACAGCCGGTCTACCAGGTCAAACCTGGCATCCACCTTCCTGAATGGACCTATGTGCCATACTAAAAACACTCTTTCAACTCATGGTGGAGGTCATATAGCATACATTTGCTATCCTTCATACACCATTTAGGTGCAATCCATGGAACATTAGCAACATTAACCATCATCATCAGTCTATAACAAAACAACATGTCAGTCTGAGAGTCATACTTTTCATGAGAGTTTGCGTCATGTGTAATGGAACCTAGCAGTATCTGGGTGCACAATGTTCATACACATAGAGATTTTGTGCATTAGTGAGCATGTACAGCATGCTACTGAGAGGCAACATTCCTACACCTAATGTCTGGTGTGGTTTTGTAAAACATAACAATTCATTAAAAAAAGGTAGAATCTCGGTTCATTGGCATAAGTACAGTACAAATGGCCTCTATCAGTGATGTTTACAGCTGTTGTGCCATTTAGATGGCAAAACATGCAGCAAGAGAAACTTTGCAGCAGACTACTTTAAGCAGCTAGTATCACAGACAGAAATAAAACAGCAGTTTCTTAGAATACAGTTCACAAGAGGTTCACAGTGGCCCACAGTACTGTAGTAAGGGATATTTTAACAGCTTCAGACATATGCAAATTATCTAGTTGAATGCCTTTTGTGAGCAATGTCCAGCATTATGCTTGCCCACAACATTCATCCAAAGCTGTAGCCTCTTGATATTAAACAGCTGACTGTCCACCTAAAACAGAGCAGCCACCTTTCCACATCCAGTCTGTCACTGGAATTCTGCATCACCTGTAATATATTAAGGATACAGAGGGAGATACATGGAGGAGGGGTAAAATCTGTGTATGTACTTAATGTGGATGTGAATATATGAGTGCACCATGTGTCTCAACTTACTTACTAGATGGCCCAGTGGAATATCTGATGGAAGCAGCGATACAGTTGACTTGTAATCCATATGTGAAAATCATGGGTACTGCCAGGGAGTTGTGCAGATATACGCCAGCTGATGGAATGGTAGATATTCAGATTGCTGCAATCCTGTATGTTTTACAATTACAATTAGAAATAAATATTTCCTTGAATCAATCTGAGTTAATCCTGTCCCGAAGGGTCTCAGGATGTGGAGGTTTCCCATGGGACTCAAGCAGGATTCAACCAGAGAACTCACTGCACTATTTGATAGGCAAGGGTGCAAGATCATGGAGGTGGTGGTAAAGCACAATGTGAAGCTTATTGAATGGATTACCGACAAGGTTAATGCACTTAATGAAGACATTGTACAGGATCCTAAATACCTTGAATATAAAGGAGAAGATGGAAGAATATTTCACAGCATTGAACAACAAATCAATAGGCTCTGGAACAATAAGATTAAAATGTTAGAATGGGATAGAGTGGACCATATGCAGGGGTCTGCCTATCCACAACCCCTGAGTCACAGATTTGGGGAAGGCATGTTTTTCATTCACAGAATGCCAATACAGAAAATGTCCAACAAAATTTTGCAAGTAACCTTGGAAACACCAGTGGACGAATTGTTCAATATTTGGTAGCCAATTGCAAAGAAGAAAGCATGGAAGGGGAGGATTTTCCCTGATTCACATGGTCAGAATGAATCAGTAATCAACAGCAGAACAACCAATTGAATTTCAACAATCAGAGGTCGTTCAACAGGAGGAATCCATGAATGATGTATTATGCCAACAGACCCACACATTTTGCCCAAGAAGGTTGAGGTACTTAAACAATGAGGAGGATTTACAGCAGCATTTGATGGTTTCTCCACTTATGGAAGGAGAAATGAATGATAATTCAGTTAGTAGTAATAAACTTACAGTAATGTATAATACCGAAGGAGACTTTAGGATTTTTAATTACATGAACGTGGCCCTAGATTCTTCTTATGCTGATCTTTTTGCAAAGGGAACTAACGTTGTACTTTCCAACACGGCGAACCTCATGGACTTATTATCAGACTTTAAAATGTATTTACATCAGTTAAATTTTACATTATTGTTTAATGATATACCCACTATCGATAATACATTAAGAACGATTAACATGTACAACCCACCTCTACATCCTCTGCTAGCGATTTATGAAAAAGTTTGTGAAGTGAACTTTTGGTAATGCTTAGGAAAGCATAGTAAGGAATTTATGTACAACTACAGTGAAAATGAAGTAGACAAGATTTTATTTATTAAAATGTAGAGGCTTAGGGCAATATAACCTGATAGGGAGGGAAAGATGGTGATCATGCATGTAGATGACTATAATGAATGTATTTTTGACATTTTACATGGAAGAACTTATGAGCTATCAAGTAAAAGTGAATTAAATATGGTTTTCCATAAAATAAACAAGCAGTTAAGGGACATGTTTATTGAAGAAGGCTGACATTAGATGAATTTAATTTTTTGAAAATTAGTTCCCCACTTATACCTATTATGTTTGGAGTTCCAAAAATTCATGAATCCCTAGAAAACCCTCCCATGAGACCCATAGTGGATGGGAGCGGTGCTTGATTTTTGGATCAATCCTTTAAACATTTGCTTAAGGATGAATAACATTTGTGCAGAGACTCCTGGCACTTTCTTCAAAAAGTTAATGATTTAAATTTTTGTGCAACTGACATCCTTGTAACGACTGATGTCAAGGATTTGTATATGGTTATCCCCCATACTGTAGGTATGAACTGGTTTGTTGACTATTTAAATAGAAGGGAATAGCACAGGATAAAATAAATATGTTTGAGGAGTTTATTTAAATTATTTTAAAAACAATTTCTTATTCTTTGAAGGAAGAATTTACATTCAAAAAACAGGTGTAGCAACGGTGTCCTCAGAGTGATCCCTTTTTGCCAATGTGGTAATGTTGTTGTGGGAAAATGTATATGTTTTTAATAGCAAGTTTTCTGAATCCATGAGATTATATCTATGCTAGCTGGATGATACTTTTATCATCTGGAAGGATAATGAGGAAGGGTTGCAATTATTCATTGATTGCATTAATCAAATTATGAGTGTTTTTGTCCTTTACATGTAACAGTCACAAGGATAGGATGGCTTATTTAGACGTAATGATTTGTAAGGATTCCCATTTAGCTGGCTACACTGCTCAAATTTATAGGAAACCAACACACTCGGATAAGGTATTAAATTATACCATTCCTCACCCCAACTTGCAAAACAAGGTGGTTATTGAAGGGCAGCTGGTTAGGGCCACCCATATGATCAACTTAAATCAAGAATTTTAACAGGAATGTTTTATACTTTTAGATATGTTTTGTAAGAGAGGATACAATAAAGGGATGGTTGAGGGGCTTATTAGTGGGATGACGGTTAAAAGAGGGAATGCACATTTCAGCCCCATTTTAAAAATTGGTAACATGAGTGATGCTGGTAGGATTGATGTAATTGGAAAAACTGAAAGAAAAAAACATTTCAAATGCTTATACTAACGTTCGTGTTACAATATTTAATTTGGTGAGTGGCACCATTAGATGGATTTTTAACAAGAATTATAAACTATCACATGAGTCAATGGTGTATATGAAAAATTAGAGAAAGCGCCTATTATTGTGTATAAAAAGGGTTTTAATGGCCAAAACAGACTGGAACACTCATTAATCTAAATACTAAAGACATTCTTCATGCACCAGCCACTTTGGAACAGCCGATATCCTGTGGATCCAATGAACAAGATTATTCTGGATATGTACATGGGACTGATGAAACCACCAATACCAATGAGTCTAGACCGGGAGTTGTAGTGGCTGAAACCAATGGCATGAATGAACTCTTACCTTTGGGTTCTGACGTCAGGAGGAAGACGTCTCATCCAGCTATGCGATCTTTAAACATGGCAGATAACCATTCTTGGGTTCTTCCATCATTCCCTTTACCCATCAGCCAGAAACAAACAGGAGTACGAGGTCAGTCACAGAGCAGAGACTGAATGAAATGGAAATTGCAGGTAGATGTGGACAACAACAGGACACTGAAGAAAATGTGGCATCAGGTACAAAATTGTTAATCTGGAATATTTTGTGCAGGGCCTTAACTCTTGATAAGATTTTAGAGAAGCATTGAACTTTATACCAGTTCAGAAAGCATCTCTATGTAACACTGTTATAGACCTCAAAATGTTCCTGAGGAATGCTGCCCTGAAATTGTTGTATAAGGACAATAATGGATGTAATAGGGGGGATATTTTTAAAAAGCCTAGCTCATTTATGCCTATGTTACCACTTGTTTTAGAGGTTTTTGGCCAGCTCTGTGAGAGGGATTTATATATTTATTTTGGCAATAGACCCAGAGGTAAGACTTTTCAGAATATTTCTAGGGGTGAGAGAATAGCACTAAATAATTTAATGACAGATCCAGGGAGAGTAATTAGGCCTGCCAGCAAGGGGGGTATGATTGTTGTCATGGACTGAAGCTACTATTTTTCAGTGATGAAAATGATGCTGAATGATCCTCTGACCTATACCCTGGTTGACTACAATGCAATTTTACTCATAGACAGATTCCAGCAATGTTAAATGAGTGTTTATTGGGTAGATTGATCACATTGGACCTTTACAACTATTTATAAGTTAATGATACATTAATTCCAACTGGTAGAGGCTGGTGTATGGAGGCATTGTCTATATATATATATATATATTGAAAAACATGTAAGACCTGTAATAGATGCAAATAGATATGTGTTGAGAGATTCTAAACAGTTTTTACAGGATTTATTCAGTTTTTCACAGCATTGCTCTAGAGAGACACCTTTTTTGTTTGTAACCATGGATGTTCAGTCTCTTTTTATGAAGATTCCAAATGTGTACAGTCTCAAATCATTGAAGAACTATCTCTCATGTCATAGTCATTATGATCATAAGTGTATTGGTCTGTTATGTTTATTTATGGAATCAGTGTTAGAGAATAATGTATTTTTATTTGATGGATGTTACTATTTGCAAAATGATAGCATAGCTATGGGCACTTCCAGTGCCAATAGCTAAGCCAATATTGTAATGGCATGATGGGAGGAAGAAATTGTTATTAAGTTAGAAAGGCTTACAGCAAATATTCTGTTCTATCAACATTTTGTTGATAATTTGTTTCTAATATGAAAAGGGGATGAAGGTAGCCTACAGGAATGTTTTAATTAAGTGAATGACTATTGTGCTTTTTTAACTTTTACTATATGTAGTTTTCCAGATAAGATTAATTTCCTAGATACAGAGATCATTCGGATGAAAGACAGGACAATCAATACAGGAATCTATAGGAAATGCTGCTACAGAAATGCTTACCTACACAGATGTAGAATGCATTGGAACCATGTGTTCCGAAATATTATTAAAGATCAAGGATTGCGGATGTCTAGACTATCTGTGAATGATAATGTGTTCATTGAGGAATCGCCCGATTTGAGGGCTAAATTTAAGGACAGATGTTATCATGATAAAGAAGTGTCTACTGGCTTTAATGAGGTTATGTTTATGAGGAACAATTCTGGCAAACCATATTTTTTGGAAAGTACTGACCACAGCAAGGTCAATGAATGCAATATCACAGATGTTATAAATGTGCCTATATATTTTAGTGGTAATTGCAGGGATATTTTAGATGTTATTAGGAAGCACTGGTCACTTTTGATAGTAGAATCTGAGGTTAGAAAATTGGTTGTGAAGTATCCCCGTTTCAGATTAAAAAATAAGAAATAGGTTCACAGGATGATATGCTATCTGAAGAAGTTCGGCACTGATGAAGAAAGGTTATCCACAGATTCTACACCTTGTCAGTCCTGTGGCTATTGTGTGTACATCAGTGTAAATTCTGAATTTTTACATCCCGATACAGGGCAGCTTTTTACATTTAGTGTTGGGGCTGACTGTAATACCAGTCATGTTGTTTATCTAGTGGAATGCCAACTCTGTAGTGCATTTTATTTAGGTAAAACAGACAGAGCCCTAAAACAGAAGATCAAAGAGAATATCTATCATGTTAGGATTTTGTCCCCTAATAATGCTTTAGCTAAACATGTAAAATGGATAGGTAGAAAGGGTCTATATTGAATCAGCGAACGCTTAAAATAGTGAACGCTGATTCATTGACCCTATGTAAGCAAAAGCTTACAATCCCGAACACCTGGAACAGAGATTTTTCCCCAGGGAAAAAAAAATTGCTGGGCCGGTTTCGGAAGTTTGCCATTTCCTCCACTGTGTTGTGATCTCAGAATTGTTATATTTAAGTAGGGGGAGTGTGGGGCAAAACCCCCCCACATTATATACTGTTTAAAGATTTCTTTTTTTTTTTTTTTTTTGTGGAACAGCAATTTTTTTTCCCTGGGAGAAAAATTGCTGTTCCGAGTGTTTGGGATTGTAAGCTTTTGCTTACATAGGGTCGATGAATCAGCGTTCACTTTTTTAAGTGTTTGCTGATTCAATCTAGACCCGGTAGAGAGCATACTTTTAAGTTTATGGTAATGGATGCTGTTTACAGAAACTACAGATGCTAAATGGATCATCTGAATGCATGCTGATCATGGTAAAGGGTTGAACAATCAAGTTTTCCTGAAACCATTTTTAAAAATGTGAGTGCTACGGTAGTATGAAACTCATCTAACACCAGCTTTAAGGAATGTTTTTGATAATGTATTGCCTTATTTCATTTACATGTTGCTATGGTTGTTAATTGGGGACCGAATCTATGTTTCTGAAAGCTGATTGGTCAGAAGTGCTTTATATAGTGTTCTGTTTTACTGATTAATGAAAGTCTGATGAAGCAATAAATTGTACTGCGAAAGCGCTTACTTATTTTATTAAAGTTTTTTAAATGAACAGTTTGATTTGCTCTGTTATTTGACTGAACCTGGACCGTGCGTTGGTTCTACTCTTATTTTACAAGTGGATATATTATATGTGTGTGTTTTTTAGTGGTTTCACTAAATCTGCAGAAGTTTTATTTTGTGACAAAAATAAAGCATTTATAATAAACTGAAGTTTTGTATGCATTGTTATTATTTTTACGGATTTTTGGTAGTGAATGCTGTTTCTTGGCAGCCTCAGTGGTTCTTGTGGAGTTTATCATGATAACTGCCATGCCCTTAATAAATAACATGCATCATTTCTCTACCTCCTTTTGTGATAATTAAATAACAGCTTGATACTCATTAACCGAGGGGGTGTGTATAGGCAAACTAAAAATAACTTGCAGTTTTGGAATAAATTACATCTTTATTTGGAGCCAACAACATTTTCTCCAGGTAAAGCATTTGTATCCTAAAAATACGGTTTATGTGTGTGGTCCCATAAAGTCTTCAAGCTATCACTGTGTCAGAAAAAAGAACAAATACATCATAATTTTAATATAGAACAATTATTTCAGAACAATCAATTAAGACAACTTAATATATTGTATAGTTGCTCATTGCCAAAATGACTGTATTTTTTTCAATGTCTTTCTTACATTTTATATGGTAACAATTAATTTAATTGAATGCAGACTTATTTGCAGAACTCCATTTAAAATCTGACATCTCAGATGGATATTCCAAGTCAACAATGTAAATAAGAAACTCTGAATGGCTTAAATAGATGAACTACTGCAATGTGCTTCAAGGTTTCAGAACTGACAATGAACATTCACAACAAACATTTTAGGCCCACTGCTGACATTAAAGCCTTTCCTGTTTCCAGGTACCTTGTGACCTGCCCTATAGTTCCCACTCATCCAGAGTAATACTCCATTGTGACTCACTGAGTCTGTACACTTCAGGGTAGAATGCCTTCAAGCCACTGGGTTCTGGGTTACTGTGCAATGAGAAGAGGACAGCTGGGGATTTCAAGGCCTCTTTCTTACTCATGGCAGTGTGTGTGTGTGTGTGTGTGTGTGTGTGTGTGTGTGTGTGTGTGTGTGTGTGTGTGTGCGCATGTGTGTAGTAACACAAGTATCTGTGGTGCTGTGTAGGATGTTGAAGTTGATGCCCATTGTAAATTAGTCCAACTAGATATTCCTGTAGACTGCATCAACAGGATGAGACATGGGAAATAACCTCCAGCCATTCAAACACATACCTAGCACTGATAATCTACGAAAAGGGATGTTAGCCATTAGAGATGCCAATAATATTCACAGCAAACTTCCAAGTACAATTGTTCTAACAAGAAACATCACTACAGTAACCCAAACACATGTTGCAGTGCAAATGTATCATTAAAATTGCTAAAAGAAATACAATTCTTCAATTGTTTTGTTTACATCATTCCTACAAACATCAAAGCTCTATTAGGGGATGGATCATGCTGCATTATACTTTGGCTAATTAAATCTTCTTTCACAAAATTACTGCAGCTGCTTGTCACCTTTGAGTTTCTATGATCACTCATATACTTGCACATTCAAAACATTCAGTTCCACTCAGCAAGGAAATAAAAACAAAGGTCAGCCACTTGTTTTGTCTCTGTAAGCAGGATTAGACCACTTTTCTTTTGCAAGCCTTAAAAAGTAACACCTCTTTTAAATAAAATTAATCTGTGGTACACTATAGCAACTATGCATAAAGAGATACAGCAGGACTAATTATTAAGCTAAATAAACCAACAGATGTATAACGAAGAAGCTTCTCCCATCATATAGCAAATCAGACTACTTGTGCAATAATCATATTGCTATAAACCAACGTCTGTCACCATTTAGTTGTACAAATCTAGGCCTGTAGATACTTGTGGGTGTCTAAGTGACTAGACAGTAGCTTAGAACTTCTTAAATAACTTAACTCTGTTTATTTGTGTCTTTCGGTTTTTCCCGGTTAGGGGTCGCCACAGTGGAACTCTGCTAATGATTGGCAGTTGATTTTTACGTACCAGCTTGCCAGGCCTGACGCACAACCTTCAACGAAGGTACGCCCATTCATGCATGTCTCCATGCAGAAGACGCTCTAGCTTTGAATCGAACCGGACAGCGTCTTACTGTGAGGCGACAACGCCACTGCAACACCACCACTGCGGGTTTAAATAACTTAACTCTGTACTATTATTAAAATGTCATACATCAAATTGCACAGTGGATAAAGGAAAAACCTTCACCCTCACAGACTGGAAGCTCTTTAGTATTACAGAATATCAGAATAGCAATAAGCATGGCAAGGGCTAACAAATTTTTAATGTATGTATCCATTCGGAGTCTTCCAATTACAAGAACTTAAAATAGTTTGTTGCCATGTCTCATGACTACCAGAAAATGTACTGTTCTGTAGTTGCTCTGCCATGGGACATTTCCTACTCAGCCCTAACATGCACTCTGATCTGACAAGCACATATTTCTTCCCTGAGGTAGTAAGAAAAGGAAGTCACATTGAAAGCTGCACTGAGATACCTATGTCAAACCCGCACACAAAAGATATAATTTTCATATATATATATATATATATATATATATAGCACTGTTTTTCCCCTGTACAATGTTTTTTCATCAGACTGAATATTTCCATTGTATGATAAGATTAAGACACACTAGGATTTGCTGTGTCATTGTATATGTGTACTAAGACATGAGGCATACATATGTCCTGTGATATGATGCAGGCTGTGATGTCTTATTCCTTAAGAGTATGGATTACTTTCCATTTATGCAGAGCACAACAGAAAAACTGAAATAAAATAAAATAAAAACATTAACAGCATATAACCTGACTAAAATTTGCTTATAAGTTTAGACTAAAGTGCACTTGTGTTTGAAAGGTTTCCTAGCTAGGCACTTAAAAAGGTATACCTATACGGGTCTATGTTAGAACATCGAAGTTTCAAAACATCGAATGTTTTAATATCAATCCCGAACATACCGAACAGCGAATGTTTTCCTAGGGAAAAAATTTGCTGTTACAAAACACATACAACACAAGCACACGAAGCAATCCACACACATACACCTAAAATTTTACATGTAACCCTACACTAAACTATACACACACCACTAACTATCCACTTACCTTAACCCAAACCCTAACCCTAAGGTCTGTCACTATCGCACACTCACCTCACCCTCGCCCTAACCCTAACTCACCTACCCTACCCTAACCCTCATGTCCACACAATCACACACTTACCTGACCCGCGCCCTAATCCTAGCTCACCTAACCCGCCCTAACCCTTATGTCCACACAATCACACACATACCTAACCCGTGCCCTAACCCTAACTAACCTAACCCACACTCGGTCACACACTTAACTGAACCCGACCTGTAACTTTCCACTACAGAGCTGAAAATACCGAAGCAACAGAAATGGACAACTGAATTCTTTCCCTAGGAAAAAATTTGTTTTTCTGTTGCTTTGATATTTTCAGCTTTTGCTGAATAGGGGTCAATATTAGAACATTTAAGTTTTGAAACTTCGATGTTCTAATATAGACCCTACCTATACAAACACAAATAATTTTAAACATATAAAAAGAGAGATCTAAGAATGGCATGAAAAGAAAAAAAGATCACTTAGCAAGAAGAGTAAATGAGAGAGAGAGTGAGAAAGAGAGAGACAGAAAAATGGGATATTCAGTCAGCGTGTGGGGCAGCAATCTAGCTAAAAATGCTTCAGGGTGGCAGAAAATATAGGGTCCACAGGTGAATGTGGATACTTCAGAGAGAACATGGCAGCTAGGCATAGACTGGCTATTAAGGCAATAAATGGAAAAGTGGGACTTGAGATGCGGCAATAGGAATTCACTAAGCAGGACTGGGTGGGACAAGGTACGGAAAGAGAAATACAAAGGACAAGAGTACACTGACATTGGTTATCAGGTGAGTATAAAGTGGTATGGCACGATTTAGGTGGAAGAAGAAGAAATCCATGCATTTACCCATAAATCAGAAAACAGGAAGGAAAGAGTCCAGCAGTGACAAGTGATGAAGGGTAATACAGTCAGAGATACCAATGCAGCAGGCAATGACATGAGGAGAGCCTAGGGAGCAAGTGAGCAGGGAAGGGACATAGCCTGACAGGACTGACAGAGGGAAGTGATGAAATGGCAGATGTTTTTTTTTGTTTCCAAATCTTTTTATTAAAATTTAAAATGATAAATCTAAACATAAAACACATTTTTAAACAAAACTTTAATAGAAAGGTCTTCACAACAGCAAATAAATAGTAAACTATTTACAAAAGGTGTCTACTTAAACAAGGCAATTATGTATCCATTCAACTTATAGCGTTATTTCATGTCATATTATTTTCAGTTTTCCCTAATACATCTCCAACTTTCATCCAAGAGTTATAATATGAAGTGATTTTATTTGTTCTCGTCCTGAATGTAGATAGTTTCATGTGAGAAACATTAATAGCAATATTCTTGAACTCTTTGAATGAAGGTGTAGTATAATTTTTCCAGTTCATAGTAATGATTTTACATGCAATGGCTAACAAACTCCAAAACAGAGAATATTTAGATCTGGGAACACATTTAGGTACAGGTACATTAAAAAAACAATGATTTAGTTACATTAAATTTGTCATTAAAATAACTTGCAAAAGGAAGTTGAACTTCAAAAATGGCTTGAGTAATATACTTTCATCGAACATATGCTGCCAGTCTGCTTTTATCTATAATTTACATCTCCAACAACTAATATCTTTTTAAACATTAATTCCATCTTATGAGGAATAACAAAACTTCTGTGTCAAAATTTCCACGTGAATAATCTCTATCACAAGGAAAGGTTAGTCTGTTTTGAAGATATTAACATTAACTTTTTATCTTCTTCAGTAGGCAGTTGATTATTAATTAATCTATAATAATCCCAGAAATGTTCTTAATAATATAATTTGGCATTTTAACTATTTTAGATAAGTATCCTTTTCCTGTAGTAGCTTGATCTCCTAAAATAATCATAAATTGTATAAATATGGTAGATCTTGAAGGAGAGAGATTGCAAATAAAAGAAGTGGTCAGAGGTGCAGCTGGTTCAACTGGTGCCCTGTGCCTGTCACAAGAACTAGCTCCCCAACCCTTCAAGTGAAGAGCAGAAAAAAAGCCCAGCAGGTTCTGTTTCTGCATCCCATCTGCACTCCTCCTCTGCCGAGGAATATTTATCTACGTATTTTATTTATTTATTTATTTGTTGACATTTAATTACCAGGAAAGTCCGGCTGGGTAGGAACCCCTTTTCATTGAAGGCCGAGGTAGCAAAGCTCCAGAGAGAACAATAATTTTACAATCTTCAAAAATAATGCAAAAAAAAATCTACAGCTTAGATAATTTTGCAAAATTAGACATAATATGAAAACCTTAGCAACAAATAGATACAATGACATATTTGGATGATTCAATAGTTAGAGAAATTTTAGTCAGTTTATGGAGAAATTAAAGTCATATAAACTTGTATAATACAGACTGGAACTGCAATATGAAATGAGAGAAAAGTAGGTTTATGGTATATTTAGACAGAAATTGATAGAAGTAAGGAAGTGAGTGAAGAAGGCAGAGTAAGGAGGTACGAAGTATGAATAGGTACCTGTTCACCTTTACGGATATAATTTATCATGATGTTGAGCAAAAACAGAGCCAGCTTTTGGCTAGTAAGTCTTTCAGAATGGATTTTAAGTGTTCTGAAAGAAATTAGTAATTAAAATAATAATAATAGTAATTTAAAAAAAGTCTGCAATCAGGTGACTGGGCTCATGAAATTCAGGAGCTAATCAGGTTCCATTTCTGTGGTTTGCCACAGACCCTCCTTCAACAGACTTCATTTGGGAAGGAAAAAAAGAAACAAACCTTTTTTTGTTTGTTTTCTTTTCTTTTAATCTGTAGTAAACTGCTTTGCATGCTACAAATGTAGTAAGCAGTTACAACAGTTTGTGCAATGCACTGAGCACTACAGCCCTCAGATTTTACTAAAAAAAATTTTTTTCTTTGAAACTGTAGCAAGTATTTGTTATAATTTATATGCCAAATTGAGCATTACAGTGCTCAAGTTTAGTATAGCAAACTGCTTGCTGCAAATGTCATACATGGTAAGTATGACAAAAGAGACCAAGTTCAGTAAACCTGGCTTCAAGGCAGAGAGTTAGCAGGACATGAAAGGTGAAAAAGATGGTTATCTGGAAGGAGGTAATTCATGCTGTTGTGCATATAGATCTATCAGATGAGACAGTTTAGGATGTAATAAGCATAGCCATTCAGATGCAGATAGATGCTAGGGTAGGGGTTGAAGTAGCATTCTTTAAATTGCTACTTTTACTAGCTGCCAGCACATTGAAGGAGACAGGCATTACAGAGTATGACTGGCAGCAGCAGTACTACCATTAGATGGCCTTCAGAGTGGCATGAAAAGGGGAAAACTCATGGTAGACATACCAGCCCTATCTTAGTCCTGTATGCATAGCAGTGCTCAGACCAAGCATGGGAAGTTGCATTTCAATGATTATACCTTTACACTTATATGAAAGGGGGCAGGAATGTAAGAAAAACTTAAGAAAGGGACCTATGTCATAACAGAAAAAAAACAAGGGTGTCTAGAAGCATGGCTTTTTATTATTATTATAGGTTCATAGGTTCATACTAGGCTATCTGTCCTAGGGCATTTATAAGCCTAGCCAGAGTGTGTTTGGCTTTCGTCACCCATTTTAAATTAATTTTGCTATGCCCTTTTTCGAGGTTAGTATACTGTGCCACTGTCTAACAGTGAGACAGAAGTGATACCCGGGGTAAACCTACGATGTCCCATCCACTCATCAAGATTCCTCTTGAAGAGAGTCAATGAGGGACTCTGCCTAACCTGGACTGGGATTTGATTCCAGAGTGAAGGGAGCCTCTGGGTTATGAATCTGTCCCTCCAGCATGTCCTATTTATTTCAGTGCTGAGGTTCAAGTCTCTCGAGCGCGTAGCTCGATGGGATTTGGATTTTCTGAGGTGCAGCATGTCCATTAATTCCGGGTTGGACATGGCTTTATACGCCAGGCACAGATCGCCTCTGAGCAGGTGGTATGCCACTGAGTAGAGCTGGAGTTTCTTTAACCGGGCAGCATATGGCATTTGTTTGAGCCCTTTGATCCTCTTGGTGAGGTACTTTTGGGGTCTTTCCAGTTGCTGCAGGTGTCTGGTAAGGTACATCCCAAAAGGGGCATTGTACTCAATTATGGGCCTGATGAGGGATGAGTAAAGAGGCACGATGACCTCCCCTGATCTAGATGTGAATCTCTTCATGATTAGGTCGGCTATATAAAATGTTTTTTTAACCACTTTGGCCACGTGGTTTTCAAATGAGAGATTGTTAACAACTTGGGTCCCCAGGTTCCTAATTACTTCTTCCGTACTTAATGGATAACCACCTATGTGGTAATTTGTGGGCACTTTGTTTTTGCCAAGGGGGATGACTATACACATTTTGGTGTTTAGCTTGAGGCCATAGCTCTGGCACCAGTTGTCTGTTTCTATGAGGCCCTTTTGTAGGATGCTTATGTCGGCTGGGGAGTCGATTATGGCGCCTAGTTTGCAGTCATCTGTGAACTTGGTCAGCCACAGTCCTTCCGTGTTGGCCTGTCCCTCCGAGAAATATATACCGAACAAGAGAGGTCCCAGGACTGAGCCTTGTGGGATGCCACTTGTAACTGGTTTGGAGTCTGACATGGCTCCAGCAATTCTAACCATGTGGGTTCTGTCCTTGAGCCAGTTTGCAACCCATCTAGTGACATAGGGGTTTATATTTAAGCTGGTGAGCTTATCTATAATGCCCGAGTGGGGTACTGTATCGAAGGCTTTTGTGAGGTCCAGGTAGGCTGTGTGGACCACCTTCCCCTCGTCAATGGCCTTGGTGACTTTGTTTCAAATAAATCAACCAGGTTTAAGAGGCAGGATCTGCCCTTAACAAAGTTGAACTGGGTAGGATCCAGTGTCTGTAGGTCCCCAATATCTTTATTTATGAGGTCCATGATGATCCTTTCCATAGCTTTGTAGACCAAGCTAGTCAGGCTTATGGGGCGATAGTTTCCAGGGTCCATTGAGGCAACACCTTTGTGGAAAGGGGCCACTGTTGCTGTACGCCACTCTTTGGGTACATATCCTGTAGTAAGGCTGAGATTGAACAGTAGTTTTATGTTTGGGTTTAGCTCTTCTTGGAGTTCATGTAGGATGCAGCCCAGGACACCATCTGGTCCCATTGATGCTGTGTTTTTTGCTTTGGAGAGGGCGGCTCTTACCTGAGCATCTGAGATATCAGGGGGGCAGCACTCTGCTGGGATAGATATTTGCCCTTTTGGTGGGGGGGGGGGTTTGCACAAAACCTGTCAGCTAGGATGTTGGCAATGTCTGTGGGTTCGGTGTATTTTTTGTCATTTTGGACTAATTCTGAGCATATCTGGGAATTCCCACCCAGGTTCCTAACATAACTAAAGAAAGCCTTGTGATTATCCTTAGTGTCCTGTGCAATTTTTCTCTCGAAGCTGGCCTTAGATGATTTTATGAGTGCCCGTAGTTTTTTGCTAATACTGATCAGAGATGCCTTCCCTTTTTGGGATTTTGCTGTATCATGTAGTAGCTTCCTCCTTCTATTGTATAGTTTGTTTATGGCTGGGATCCACCAGACAGGACGCCTGCCTTTGGAGGATTGGGTCTTGGTTTTATTTGGGATTGCATGATCCATGCATTCCTGAAGGTGTTCATAGAATGCATTTATAAAGGATTCTGCAGTCAGGGCCGTATTTTCCACAGGCCCGGGGGCTTTGAAGGATTCCACCTCGGTTTTGAGGAGTGTGAAATTTGCTTTAGAGAAGTTTTTCACTGTGGTTTTCTGGGCAGGGGGTGGGGTCGGGATGTGAATATCCAGTGAGATTAGTTTATGGTCTGATCTTACCAGTGAGGAATACACTTCTGGTCTGGAGCATAGAGCCCCCATGTTGGTGATGATCAGGTCCAGTATGTTTTCCTCTCTTGTGGGAGTGGTAACAAGTTGTTCCATAGCATTTGAGTTTATAAATTCTAGGAACCTTTGGGCTAGGGTGTTGGAGCTAGAGTAATGCTCCCAGTCTATGTTTGGGTAGTTGAAGTCACCCAATATAATGGTGTTTGGAGAGGCCTTCATATTTTCCAGTGTTCTCAGGAAGGCTGAGTGGGGTTCCTGGGTTTGGGAGGGTGGTCTGTAGCAGGCTATAAACTGGAAGGCAGTTTTACCCACTGTTAGTTGCACATGGATAGTCTCTGATGCTTCGTGCTGTGCTACCAACCTGGAGGTGTGGGTATCTTTGACGAATAATGATACTCCCCCTCCTTTTGTGGTTCGGTCCAAGTTTTGCGGCCGAAAAGCATGGTATGAGGTATAACCTGGTAGTGCTGGGGTGCTCTCGGGAGCCTTGAACCAGGTCTCTGTTACTGCACAGATATCGATGTTCTCCATGCTAAGGAGAATTTTGAGTGCATGCATCTTGAGGTTTAGACTTCTAGCGTTGAGTAGCATTAATCTTAGTTTCTTATCCCTTGTGATACCTATGGAGGTGGGTTTGTCTTTTGAGCCTTGCCTAAAAAAGGCACTATGGGGGTGGCAAGAGCCTTTGCCAATATCCAAAAGCCCAGGGGTGACAGGTGCAAGCCGTCCCTAGCGAAGCATCGTGGTTTGTCGAGCATGTCATCCCAGGCTGACAGGCATTAGATCCCCTTTGAATGACACCAATACTTAAGCCAATTGTTGAAATTGATCATCTTGTCTTCATATTGTGGCATCATTCTTGGTGAGGGTAAGATGCTACTCAAGGTCGGGGTCATACCGGCCTGGCTACATGCTCCGAGAGCTCCTCTATGTCTCTTTTCATGTAGTCCAGGGAGGTAAGTCTCAGGTCATTCACACCAACATGGACAATGGCTGAGTCATATTTGTATTTCCCTTGGAGTGACCTGCGTGCTTGTGTTATGTGGTGGATCCTAGCGCCCAACAGGCAGCTCACGAGATCTTCTCCTTGTTCAGCCTGGTGAGCGGGAAGTCAGTGTGCCTGACGATAGAGTCACCTATTACAAGTGTATCAGGTGTGTTGTTTAGCCTTAAGGGCTGTGACTGTTCAGCACAATGGCTTTGTGAGCTATGTGTTGCATGTGTTTTGTTTTGGGGTAGCGGTTGCTTGGGTGTCTGCTTAGGCAGATTTTTATTTAGAGCCTCCGAGTATGTTTTTGTGTGTTTATGTGTTTGGTTTGCTGTCGTGGTAGGTCTATGTGAGACTGGAATTGTAGTGAGTGTGGTTTCCTTCTCCTCCTGACTGGCTACGCCAGTACTGAGTTGAGAGAGGTTAGCCTCCATTTTGGCTATATGGTTGCATCTCTCACATGTGTTGGAATTTGTTGGGAGGAGGAGAGGGTTGTCTGTGTACATGAGGCAGTTGTAACATTGCCTCAAGATTCCCAGATTCACCAGCTGGACCGGGGAGGAGATTGACAACTGACCTTTGGACATGCTAGAATAGTACTGGGAATTCCTTTATAATTGAAAAAAGGGCTAATGGGGAACAAGGTACTCAAGGGGAGTTTGTGAGGGTGTAGTGCTTTTAATTTTTTAGTGCTGACTTATATAATTACTTTAGTGAGCAGGTGCCTGGCTTTAGATTAGGAATAGGGTGTTTATTATGAGAACTAGGTCAGTTCTAAGGGAAAAAGTGAAGGGAAAAAATATTATGCAATGTAACGGGTTGACGTAAGTGCAAGCAGTGATGCAGGAGGGGTGGCTGAACATTGCTGGCCTCACAGTAAATGGGCCAGTGAAAGGAAGGGGTGGGACATGAATGCATCTATGTATATTACTTCAGGAATGACAAAAAAGAAAACAATGTGGTTGAGGTAGTGATTTGCATAAAGGAGAGTATTAGATTTGAGGTAAGAGAGGAGAAATACCACCATATGAAGAGGTAAGAGAGTGGACAGTGACAGAACCTGGGATAAGTATCCTGATAGTTAAGGGACTGCAAAAGGAGGACTGTGTGTCAGAATGAAAAAAACATACAGGAATGAGTCTGAGAGATTGTGAGGATGAATAATGGCATGGCACTGAGTAGAGGGAAAAGAGTTCTAATCTTAGGAGAGCCAAATTTTACAGAGGTAGAGAGTGAGATTCCAAGATTCAAGGTGGAATGACAGTAGGAGCTGATTGAAGTGTTTGAGTATGAGGTGTTCAGCCAACAGCTGTGAGACTGAGCCAGGAAGAGTACAGTTCTTGACATGGTCTTGACCAAAGTGGATGAGGGCAAAATTATTCACATTGCCTACCTTGTCCTGGCCAAGGCATTTGACACAATACTTCACTCAGGCATTGTTGACAAACTAAAGAGGTTAGATACAAGCCCGTATGTCACCCAGTGGATAGCCAACTGGCTCACAGACAGGACACAGGAAGTTAGAATTGGGGAGTCCACCTCTACAAAGAGGCCAATCACAAGTGAAGTCTCTCAGGGATCAGTCCTTGGACTGCTCCTTTTTGGCATCTACTTCTCAGAAGTTAAGGTCAATGTCAGTGGTCTCTGGCTGGCTAAATTTGCAGATGATTGCAAATTAGGAGCTGTCATTGAATCTCACACTGACACAAATGTTCTCCAGGAGGGGCTGACACAGATGAACAAATGGTGTCAGAGTCATGGTCTAAAACTAAATGCCAAGAAATACATAACAGTATCCTTTGGGAAGTCATCCATCCCTGGTAACTATCACATTGACAACGTACTCCTTAGAGTTGACCCAGTAGTCAGGAACTTAGGGACACACATAGATAGTAATCTAGCCTTTGATAATCATGTGTCTATAGTGGTGAGGAAATCATGCTATGTTGCACAACTTATAAACAAAGGTATGGCATCTAAGTCCAAGGAAGCCATTGTTCCACTGTATTTGGCATTCATCAGACCCATCATTGAGTACAATGCCCACTTTGGTGTGTACCTAACCAAGCATTTCCAACAACTGGAATGTCCACAGAGGTTCCTCACTGAAAGAATACAGGATGTAAGTAATATGACTTATGCAGACTGCCTCAAAGTCCTATCCCTGTATTCTGTCTCCTACAGGCTTTTGAGGGGAGATCTATGCCTGGGATACAGGGCATTGTCAGACCCCACTCTGATGGATCCCCTGCATATCCACAAAACAGATAGTACCAGAATTACCCATTCTAAAGACTTAAACCTTGCCTGTGATATAAATAGGACCTGCTGGAGAGATAGGTATGTATCTCGGAGACTACCCCATCTATGGAACAGGCTCCCCATCCATGTGAAGCAGAGGTCCTCCCTAATCCAATTCAAGTGCAACTTGGACAGTTGGATGGGAAACCAGAAATTCATCCCTAGTTTGGCACCTATGTCTCTAATGGAAACAGGTAACCTGTAAATGATTCATCTCACAGGCCCATGCGTACACTTATCAAGGGTATGAGAACTTGTCAGAGATTTGGGGTGCATGGCTAGGCTTAAAAAGGCCCTTGTGGTCGTTAGCCTAGTAAACACATATGGACCTATTTTAATCTTTATAAAAGATAGCAACAGGATGGTTCCATGTTGGAGGAACGGTAGAGTAAAGTGGAGAGAGTAGTAGACAGACACAGGAAAGCAATGCAGGAGTCTGAGAAGGAACCAGTAAGGCAGTATGATACCTTTGCACAAGGAAAGAAGTAGGAAAAACTCAGGGAGCTACAGACTTGCTAGGCCAACAGCAGTGGCAGAAAAACTCACAAGGAGAATTCTGAGAGAAAGGCTGGTTCTTTTCCTATATGACAACAACAACCTTCAGAACAAACAACACATACTGAGGGCAAGAAGAATGTGCCAGATAAATGTGATCTAGTTTTATGACTGGATTGCAGCAAACCTTGTCAGAAAAGTACCTACACTTCAGCAAGGCCTTTAACTCTGTTCCAATGGGAAAATGCTAAAAAGGTTGGTAAGGGGTGAACTGTAGGCTCAGTATAAAGGAGCTGGGCAGGTATGGCTGAATATGAAAGTAAAGATGACTGTGATTAGAGGAACAATATCAGGAATAAATAAAGTAACTACTGGAATACTGTAAGGGTTTGTCCTATGTCCAGTCCTGCTTTGCTTCTGTGATACTGAGACAACAATAAGTATTGCTCAGTCTCTTCTGTGATGATACAAACTAAGGTGCAGCAGTGGTGGATGGGGGAGTAGTCCGAGAAGGATTTGAAATGGCTGAACAATTGGACCATAAAGTGTCAGTTGAGAGTTAGTGCCAACAAATCTAAGCAGTATAACTGGATGTCAACAACCCTGATGTGATCTATTAGATGGAGAAATTGAACTGATAGCAACAGCTCATTGCTGAGCACATCTGGACTGGACCACGAGGAAAAGAGTAAGAAGATAGTGTTATCAGAAAACAGAATTATGGGGCGTATCCTCAATTGTTATATGCAAAAGCAAAAAGGTAAGATGACCACTTTGCTAAGCACTGGTCAAGGTACACTTTGTGTTCTCTGTGCAGTGCAATACTTATGTATTTCAATTTGTTAACCAGGTAGGGTGATGGGTCCAATGGCTCCTTCCAAACATGTCCTCAGTTTCTTAAGAGCAGCAGTAGATACATGACTGCATTGGAGTCATATTTACAAAAGTAACACACATGCACACACACACACACACACACATATATATATATATATATATATATATATATATATATATATATATATATATATATATGGGTCTACATTGTTTTATCGAAGTTTTCAAAACTTCGAAACCCATATGGCTGAAACCATATGACTGAAGTTTTGAAACTTCAAACACTGTGAATTGAGATCGCTGTACAGCACAGAATGGGAGATTTACTGTTTTTCTCGCTGTAGTGCGATCTCAAAGCTAATATATTTAAGTAGCAGGCAGTGTAGGGGCGCAGTGGGGCTTTCCCCCTGCAAAAACATAAAGGTAAAGTATTTTGTTTTTGTTTGCTGGTTTTGTTGTGTTTTCGAACTTTCAAAACATTAATCATATTGTCTCTACCGTATGGGTTTTGAAGTTTTGAAACTTCATTAAAACAACATAGATTCATATATATATATATATATATATATATATATATATATATATATATATATATAGTAAACATAAAATTGACAAAGTAGAAAAACAATAGAAAACATATAAATAACTGTTAGCTAATGCAGGTTGTGCATAATGTAAACAAATTGAAGACAATGGTAGGAAGTTGTAGAGCAAATAACATGACATGTCTCAAGGAGAAACTTTGCATCACATGCCTAGGCCCAAAGCCTTACCTAGTAGTAACTAAAGAAAATCAGTTTTACAACAAAGAAATTCCTCTTCTCAGAGCATTACACAAATTTAGAAACCTTTGGTAACATGTATATACTTCCTCATACTGACTAATTCAAGTTTTACAGAAAAGACAGTGCTTCCCAGACTGAGAAACGTAAGCTCTTGTTCCATGTTTATACTGGCTCTATGGTTCCTCACTCAATTGCAATGAAAATACATAAGCAGGCACTTAAAAAAGAACAACCTCCTTATTTTTCTCCATGACAAATGGACTGATACATAAAAGCAAAGTTGATTTTATCATGACCAATACCTCTGTTTCCCTACAAAACTTGTCAGCAGCATAACAAAAATCTTTTCTAGTTCAGATGGGTTTGATACCATATATTTTTAATGTTTCTGGAATAGGTTAGTGATAGCATTTTATTTTATTTTTTGATTTTTATTTTACATTTGTTTACCGGGTAGTGTCCAACTGGGCTGGGAGCCCATTTTCAGTGGAGAACTGGGGTAAAAAGCTCCAACATACAGTACAATTTCGACAGTGTACTAAAACGAATATGAATCAATACATACTAAACAAGTTTAACAGTACAGAACAGCATTTACAGTATTTGCAGAATTACAGTACACATTGGTGTATCAGATACAATGTTAAAGCTAGCTAATAATTTTCATGTGGAACTAATATGATTTTTAAAGAATACAGATTGATTTAGAAGTGAGAAAAGACAGATAGCTTTTTACTAGATAGAATTGTGAAAAAAAGTATTAGCGAATAGAAGAGGTAAGGCAAGGAAAAAAAATGCAGAAGTGGAAGGAAAAGAAAGGATGTTAAGCAAGACTTCAGATTGAAAAGACATGAGTAAGACATATAACTTGTAACTGTAGGAATGAACTCAGATGGCACTGCTGAAGTTAGCCAAGGAACAAAAAACCAAAACCACAAAGAAATCTTCGACTAAACACCACAGCTGGATCACTGTAGATAGGAACACTTAGGTGAAACAAGTGTTTATATGAAAACCACTTTAATCAAAAAATAAATGATGAGTGCTTTCGGCTGTAAAAGCCTTCTTCAGATCGAAAAAACTATTATCTGAACCATTTAAAAATAGATTAACAGCCAATCACATTCATTTTTGAAACAGATAAACCAATGGAAAACATTTCCTAGTACATAAAATATTCATCTGTATAACATCCAATAAAAAGTTTTTTAGAAACCAGTAAAACAATACCAAAATAAAGAGAAGTCTAAAGCATTGGCGTCAGTATCTCTAAAATTCAAAAAACATATAGACTTATAGATTTATGAAGGTTTAGATAATTGGATTACATAAAAACACATATTGTTATACATCAAGATACGGCACTTTGGTAACAGGGTCATGAACATAAAGATTAAGAGCTTCCACAATGGGAAATATAATGACATGCGATTAAACACTTTATAGAACTAATAAAATCATAAACCAAATGTGACAATTAAATGCAACCAAAAAAAAAATCCAATGTCCGGTGAAAGGTGAAATGAAATCAAAGATAATGATATCTTCAGTACCCGCGTATACACAAAATAGCATCTATCATTAGCTTGGCTAAGAATCGGCAGAGGCTAATTGCTTACGATTAGTGAATTCCACACAGCTAATATACTTAGATGGATTATAATCCATCACTTATATGTGTAAACCTTACAACCTAGTTCAAAAATGTCTGTATTATAATCTTAATGCCAAAACAACCAGTCAAGACATTATATGGAAATGAGCATTGTAAGAGAGACACACTATAAGTCTTCCTATGAGGAAAATCAGCCAATCTCTATTGACACTTATAGCCAATCATGATGCTGCCCTTGGAATCTCAGTCAATCAAAGTGTGAATTGACCATTCCTATACCCGTTGTAACTAATCCATCATGAAGAATATATAGAAAACCTTAAGAATTCTCCACAACAAAAAAATCATATGAACAAAATAACCCGCTATTAGTCTACAACATATAATTTGCAAGTTGGATAATAAAAAACACAATTTGTGTCAAGATTCATATAACTTACAAATATAGCCCAAATGTAGGAAAATAGAAAAATAAAATATCATTGGTGACATTCACAATATAGGAGACATAATATAAAACATAAATAAAAACACTAATAAAAACACTTAAAGAGTGGCCATGCCACCTAATTAAAACAAAACAAACATTCGCTATAGGATGACTAGTGAAAACGCCATCCAATAGCCATTCCCAAATTGATACCCAGTCACCCAATTTCATACAGAATAATGACCATTCAGCACAAGCTCAACTAGGAGCCAGTAGTGAAATAAATATCCTAACCTGACAGACAAAGGAAAATCACCTTTATGTTAATAATAGACCATATTAACAGCTTATACAATTAAAAATTCCTTAGGGATGAAAGAGCTGCATTGTGTAATACTAAAAATTACCACTTTCCATCTCTGAACAAGTGGCCAAACATACAATCACTTAGCAAAAATCAACCAATCATCACAACATTATAGGCGCCTGAAAACAAGCTGGCACTGTATTGTCAAAAACCTGGTCATATATCTAGTTCTTGTAATTTGCACAGATAGATAATGTCAACATTCCTAAAGGATAAAACAGGCAGACTCTGACCATTCATGAAGTAAAAGACCAATCATATTATCCCCTATGAAAAAACAGCCAATCATAAAGAGGCATATCAATGCATTACAAGTATCTATTGAAACTAAATACTGTGCTGAAAAAGAGCCTTATCTGGGCACCATTAACTTCAATATAGATTGAAAATGCCTCCATATAGATGATAACTTAATGCTCAATCATTATATATCATAGAAATAAAAATAACATGGAAAAACTACAGTGTGAGCAACATATAGCGCACACACAACCACTTTTCATTTACGAATGAATGGACGATTCTAAAAACCTCTAGGAAGGACGTACCAGTCATCACATGTCTCTTCATGACAACAAAATTGAACCAGCACCTCCCAGACAAAAAACAAAAACACAATATTAATTTCCACATCCCACCAAAAGGGGGAACACATCACAACTCAGATGAATGCTGCCCAGTGAAACAACAACACAACCGCACCACCAGCAACACTGTGAGCTAAGCCAGCACTCACTGAAGAACACCAAAAAAGCACATCCCCAGTTCTCTAATAACTAGCACTAACAATAATCAAAAGACAAACCATGGAAACCAATGAACACACAACAGAGACCCATCAAAAAATTACCAACCAACATGGGTAGCAGATCAAAGATAACTATACCTCTGATATGTTGTTGGCATCACCACAGCATCATATTTACAACAGCCAACCAACATCTTTGATGAGAACAAAAATAGCCTGTTAATTAAAGATAATACAAAAAAGGTCAACAGGCATCCACTCAAAATAATATTGATTTTCAATGGAGCTACTACTTAATTGACATAGATCATAGATCACAAGCTATAGACTATAACCAACACTAACAATGGTATGTCCAGACAGGACAATACTTCCAAATAACTCAAAGTGGCTCTATGCAGGTCTCATAAAATTCCAAAATAAGCGTAGTTGGTGCAAAAAAGATGTAATAATCCAATAGGGAAACAGACAATCAGTTATAACATGTGACCTAAATGCTCTTTATGTTATATCTTTCACCTTTTCCTGGTTAAGGGTCGCCACAGCAGAACTCCAGTCTGCTAATGATTGGCAGTAGATTTTTACATCCCGAGTTGCCAGCTCTGACGCACAACCTTCAATGAAGGTACGCCCATTCACGCATGTCTCCACACAGAAGACGCTTTCGCTGAGAATCGAACAGGACAACATCTTACTGTGAGGCGACAACGCTACCACAGCACCACCACCGCATGCTCTCTATATTACTACTTAAATGGCATAGATCATAGACCACAAGCTATAGACTATATAACTTGTAACTAGATAGAATTGTGAGAAAAGCATTAGTGAGTAGAAGAGAGTAAGACAAAGAAGAATGCAGAAGTGGAAGTAAAAGAAAGGATTTTAAGCAGGAGTAGACCGACACTGATGCGTGAAGAGAGAAAAAGCTATAGTCTGTATGTATGGGAAAGGGCAAGGTGGTGCAGAAAACATTAGGAATTAACCAGGAGAGCAACACTGGCAAATCTAGTTTTTCTTGAGGAGTTCTTTTAGTATTGATGTAAAAGCAGGATAGGAGAGAGTACTTTGAATGTTTAGTAGAAGGCAATTTTTTTGAATAGAGGGAGTCTCCATGGGTGTTATGAGACTGTGTAATTTTGAGCAGTTGTCTGCTGGTAGACCTGAGGCATCTGCTGCTGACATGCAGTTGGACCAGGGTTGAAATTGCACGGCAGTCATTTGGGTTTTGAATAATTTTTTGGGTGAGGGTAAATTGGTTTAGTGTTAAGAGATTGGGAATTTGAACCAGTTTAGTTTTTTAAGAGCACTACAGTGATGAGCTTTATGAGGGAGATTTGTGGCAAACTTAGCTATTTTGTTGTAGCAGGACTCAGTTTTAGATCAGCACTTTCAGAATCATGTTAAAGATCCCAGGTCAGCAGCGTTATCCTGGGTTTGTTTATTGTAGGTTCATAGGTTCATAGGTGTGTACTAGGCTAATGGCCCTGGAGCCTTTACAAGCTTAGCCCACAGGATTACCCTGGCATCATGCTACCCGACCTTAGTTTCCAGTGCCTCTGTCGAGTAGAGCCACTGGAGTGATCCCTCGGGTGAATTTTCTATTTCCCATCCACTCATTAAGATTTCTCTTGAAGAGGACCAGTGTGTTACTCTGTTTGTCATGTATGGGAAGTCTATTCCATAGCAAGGGCAGTCTCTGGGTTATGAACCTGTCCCTCCAGCACATTCTGTTGATTGTGGTAATGACGTTGAGGTCACTGGAGTGTGTGGTGCGGAGAGATTGGGATTTCTTTAGATGTAGCATTTCTAACAGAGCTGGGTCAGACATGGCTTTATAAGTCAAGCAGAGATCGCCTCTAAGTAGGCGATATGAGAGAATAGTTGGAGTTTTTTTAGTCTGTCCATATAGGACAAGTGTTTAAGGCCTAGGATCCTCTTTGTGAGGTACTTTTGTGGCTTCTGCAGTTAATGTAGGTGTTCAGTGAGCTACATGCCAAATGAGGGATTGTACTCAATGATTGGCCTAATGAGAGAAGAGTAGAGGGAGACAATGACCTCTTTCTTCCTGGATGCAAAACCCTTAGTAATGAGATGTGCCACATAGAAGGACTTTTGGACCACATTGGCAGTGTGGTGATCAAAAGAGAGGTTGCTTTCAGCCTGTGTTCCCAGATCTCTTATAACACCTTCTATGTTCAGTGGACTACTATTGATGTGGTAGTTCATGGGAACAGTTTTTTTCCCAAAGGGGATGATAACACATTTTTTGGCATTGAGCTTAAGGCCATGGTTCTGACACCAGGTGTTGGTCTCAGCGAGGCCTTTTTGTAGGACGTCACTGAGACCAACGACTGGTGTCAAAAAGAAGAGTAAGCAGTTAAGAGTTTATTTTTATTAAGCTTATGATTGCAGTGAGCTTTTTTTTATGAAAAAAAAGGTGTTCATTTCAGACAATTTCTTCAAAAATGCTAGACCATTATATGATAATTATTGCTGATATATCAAACCTCTCCTGTATATCAACATCAGGCAATTTCTTTAAAAATGCTAGACCACTGTATTATAAGTTTTTGCTGGTGTATCAAGCTTCTCCTTTTTATCAACAGGAGCTTCCCCAACCAGAAACTTTTATGTCTTTAATATCTGGCTTGAAATAGACTTGAGCCTTCTTCTCTATGCATTAATGATCATAGTGAAGACTTGGTCATGCCCTTGTCACACCCCCACTTGAACTAGTCTCCTCCCTTCTCATCTCATCTGCTTTTCCCTAGCAGCTCTTTTTTCTCCTTGTACTTGCTCTACAACCTGTACTCATACTGTACTCTTTTGTGTGATATTCCCTAAACCTTTTAATTGTTCTTTGGTCTATGCTGTATACTGTTCCCAAATTTTGGAAATTGTACTTGTTAACTGTTACTTTATCTATGCATTGTACCACTGTGCACACATTTTTGACTTGTGCTATATCTCTGTGACCCTACTTTAATATTTTGTAAATATCATAATTGTATTATTTCTGGAGCTTTTCTCCTCGGGTCTCCACTGAAAACGGGCCCCTGGCTCAGCTGGACTAACCCGGTTAACAAATGGCAATAAATAAATAAATATTGATTTTGAATTTGACCTGCTGGCTGCTGCCTCTGTATTGACCATCTCCTAGATATTGGAAACTGAATTCCTATGAAGAGATACTATCAAGGAGAAATGACTTTGGTTGTATGCTGTCTGCAGTTACCTTTAAACAAGTAGGCTTTTGTCATAGAATACCTGATCCTGTAAAGTTTGGATTTTTGCTTTAAACATATTGCAATGGATGAACCACTGTGATTACACTCCAATATCAGTGAAAAGACACCCTGGTTAAGCACTTGTCTAACATGAAATCCAATCTCAACAATGCATAAAAGGGTATTTAACAACTGTTACTCTCCCCCTATGCACTGTTAAATTCATGTCTGGTGCTTGGCACTAAAAGCAGACTGTGCCAGCCAATATATGACAACAGCAGAACATGAAATGGCTTTATTTCAGCCTTGTTTACACCTGCTGTCTACAACATTGCTGCTACTCAAAATGTGTTTAGATACCAACAGTTTCCCTTAGACGGTTAATACATAAAGACTTCTCCTGCTGTCTCTTTGACAGTGCTTCTCAACTGCTTCACTGGCTTTCAAAGCCAGCACAACCCTTTGTGTTTTTTTTCTTTCCTTTATCTAGTAGTACATGGAGCAGATATGCACTACAAAGAATTATAATGTTGTGACAGTGCATTGGTGCAGCAGTTTGCATTGTCACCTCACAGCAAGAGGTTCTCCGGTTTGATTCTTGGCTATGGTGCCTTCTGTGCGGAGTCTTCATCCCACATTACAAAGACATGCATCTGGAGCATTTCTCCTCAGGCCTCTGCTGAAAATTTACTCATTCCAAATTTCATGGTAAACAAATGTTAAATAAATAAATAATCAGATCTTCAAGTGTAACTCCATATCATGTGTTCTCAACATGGATGCCAAGATTCACATCTTGAGCGAAATTATTGGCATCCGTGTTTCAAACACATAATAAGCAGGTTACAACTGGAGACCTGATCATAATCTTCTATATCAGAACTTATCAACTATCATACAGACTTGGAGTAACAGTAGGAGAGAATGAGAGGTTGGTGTACTGCATTATCACTGCTTTAAAAGCATGCTGTTGTTTCAATGAAAAGATGAAACTCTTACTGCTGTTAGAAATGTGTGTTTTATACTAACAGTAAATTAAAATGGACATAAACCTGACATTCTTCCAGCATTATTAGTTTAAGAGTAAAGCAGTCTTTTCTGTTTGGGCTTTGTTCTGTGATTTTTTTACCTGTTTTATCCTGGAGAGTATTGTAAACTGTTGGTTCATAACTACAAGCATATTTGATAACAAAAGATTGTCACTGCATTTTGGATGTTTTTTTCTTTGTATTTGCAGAACTGAAACTCACCGTTCTTTCTGTCTTTTTAAAACAGTATCAGAACCTTTCATTATAGTTACATATTCATTTTAGTGGGTCTAGCTTTGAAGGGTATATAGTTTGGGACTCCGCTGCTTTTTTTTAATAGTCTGTGTGCTCTTTTTCTTTTGCTTCTACTCTGCTGTCACTTTTATGTATTACATCGTTAAGATAGTTGTTTGTTTATTGTATTTTAATAGCTATTTTATTCTTCTTTGTGAGTTGATTTAGGGATGCCAGTGGTTTTGCGTTTCTTAGTTTTACATAATTAAAACAAATGTAAATTAGTTTTTAATTTAAATGTTATTGTTTAATTTGCACAAGAGACCAGTTGGCCTAATGGTTAAGGTTTTTGCCTCCCATGCACAAGATTCAAGGTTTGAAACTGACCACTTATCAATGCCTGTTTGACCTGTATCTCTGTGGGTTCCTCCCACCTTTAAAAACATGTTGAATGTTTCTACCTTAAATTCACCAATAACAGCAGCACATACTGTACATGGTGCCCTGTAGTGGGATGAGTTGTATAGACTAACCACTTTGGGCATCTGCTTTGGTGTGCAGAGTTGTCAAGATAGGAGAACATGGATCACAGGCTGTGCATGCTTGCTGTACAGCCCAGCAGCCCTGGGTCAATAAGCTACTGGTCAGCCAGTAGCCCAACGTAGGTTACCTGGCATAGCTTTGTTGGGTGAAAGCACCTGGCATAGTTTTGTTGGACGAAAGCTGGATGAAAAAACAGTCAATCTGCCAAACATGTTGGTACACTCAATGTAGGGTCACTGAATAGTCCAGAGCTTGGAAGTGGATGGTGTGATGGTTTAGAGGAGGCTGGAAATTTTATGTATCCAGGCATGGGATCCAGATTCTGCTGCTCAGAAGGAAGACAGGCTAAAAAATGGTGTGGGAATTGTGGTGAGGGAGAAGCTTCAGAAGACAGTGAGGGATGTCATCAGAATTAGTGACAAACTTGTGGCAATCAAACTTCAGCCTAATGACCAAACAGTAGTATCAGTCTATACCACCAGCAGGTTTGTGATAGAGAAGATAGGAGTGCATTCAGACAGCAGTTGCAGGACCTACTAGATAAGCAGGACAACATGAATGAGTGTTGATAATTGAAAGCAAATATTGGGACAGACAGAACACGATATGAAGACTGTCTGGGTCCACATGGGTGGGGTAACAAGTAAGCAAATGGCTTGATAACAGCTAACACATGGTTCAGAATGAGACACAGTCACAAAATCACGTACAGGAATGACCAACATGCAACTCACTTAGACTTCCTCCAAGGAAGGAAAGAGCACTGAGGTAGAATCAGTGATTGCAAAGTCATCACCAGTGAAACAGTCAGGCCACAGCATAAACCACTGGTTGCTACAATCATTTGCAAGTAGTGATCAGAGAAGGCTCTAAGGCCAACAGAGACCAGGCTGATGACCTGGAAGTTGATTGGAGATTAAAAACAACAGTTCAAGAAATTACTCAGGGCTCTCGCACTCCAAGAAGAGTAGGAAATAGGTGGAGATGAAGAACAATGGCTGTGCTTCAAAGCATCATGTGTGAGAACTACATAACAGATATGTAGCTGAGCCAGGCATGGAAATAAGGTACAGAATGAAAGCTGATGGTGGAATTCAGATGTCCAGGAAGTCATCAAAATAAAGTAGTACAGGAAAACATGTGAAATGGAAAAGACGGACCAGACTAGGAAGAAATACTGGTTGGCTAACAAAGAGGCTATGAAAGGAGTTGCAATAGCAAAGAACAGGGCATCAGAGGCACTCTACCAGCTTCTGGAAAGTGACTCAGTGGGTGGCACAACTAAACTATATCAAGTTTCAAGTCAAAGACAGATAAAGAAGATAGTCAGACACCTTTCATAAGTGGTGCCAGCTGTGACATCTGGTTAATATCCCACCGGACTGCCACTAATATATGATGCCTCCAATTAAAACCTGGGTCTGTAATTAAGGAGCCTCAATCCTCACCACTGACTCCAGTGTGGGAGTGTCAATGAAATCTCCAGAGCACAAAACACACTAGAGTAGAATTCCACAAGTTCCCTTAACAGCACAACCAGAACATGCACTGTTTTCTGGGACTGGACTATATACCTCTGTTCACCCAGAATGTAATCCCTTATCATACACTTCAGGGCAATGTGTTCCAGTTTAAGACCTCTGACTCACACTCAAATAAATTTAAATCTCACACACTTTTAACACTTATGGGAAGCCTGACACAAATTTCCAGCTGTGTCCCCTCCCCAGTACAAATGGTAAATGCTGCCACCAGAGTCAGACAGGCCCTTCAAAGAGTGATCAATTATTAAAAATTAAATGTCAAAATAAATGATAGCTATGACCAGAAGCAGCCAGGCATTTGACGTGACCTGGGAAGTATCAAACAAGTATAATCACTCTCTAAACTCTAAAGAATACATTGATTGTCCTCCCCCAATGTAAAGTAATGAAAAACATTTAATAATAAGTAAAATGATTCAAGAATGTAAATCAATCATTTTCAATGTTGTTGTATCTTTCGGCTTTTAGGGGTCGCCACAGCAGAACTCCGGTCCACTAATGATTGGCAGTAGATTTTTACGTACCGAGTTGCCAGCCCTTACATACAACCTTCAACGAAGGTATGCCCACTCACGCATGTCTCCAAATAGAAGATGCTTTAGCTGAGAATTAAACAGGACAACGTTTTACTGTGAGGTGACAACGCTACTGCAGCACCACCACCGCAGTCTCAAATCAATAATTTTCAATAATCACCAGAATTCAATCACCAGAAATATAAAATTAAACTCTAGGATTGAAGTCCGTCATCTTAGAAAACCTCTATCTAAACTAAACTTTCCTAATCTAACTAGAGAATAATGTCACTGATCTAATCTAAAACTTAACAGTAAGGCAAAAGCAGGCTTTTTGGGTATCCACTATAATTGACTGCAACTCTTAACTAACTGCCCTTCAACTGACTTTAGCAGTCTCTTTTATAGTCCACGTTAACAGTCTAAACTATCTTATTTTAAAAATAACAATCAGCTGTTTAAAAAGGTTCTTTTTCCTATCAATCATCATTTCAGATAATCACCTAGTAACCAGAAACATTCTAATGACATCACCCACTGATCAGCTGACTCTCCAATGACAGTTTGTACTTTAGAATTTCCCTCATCAGCATGTGCAATCAGAAATGTATCAAACTACTGACAGATTCTTTAAACATTTTGTATAAACAGGGAAATATTCAATATTTTCAAAACGTATTTACATTTTCACAGTTAGACATGCTGACATACAATACAAGTTAATCTGAGAATTTATTTCATTTATTTATTTATTTATTGTTTACTGCAAATGTCCACTGGGCCTAAAATAACCCATTTTAACTGGAGGCTCAGGGAGAAAAGCTCCAACAAGAACACAGATACAGAAAATATTAAACATTAATTGGTACAAAAGTTGATACAGTGTTACACATCGTGATTACAGTAATATATACAGAATATATACATACAAGCAGGAATTTTGTTGCCAGATGAATTCATTCAGAGAGGTATAACTAGAGGTATATTAATCATCATTACTGTACCAGTATCAACAAGTGATGAAAAATAATAATTAAGAAGAAAATATCATCAGTTAGCAGTAGCAGAAAGCAGTTTAGTTATCATATAAGGAGAAAGAGGAGGTTAGGTTATAGAGCATGTACATAGTCAGGAAGAGTTGAGATGATTTTCCATTTCAGTATTTGTTTGAAGGAGGTGATGGTGCTGTCTGTGTTTCTTATAGAAGGTGGAAGTGAGTTCCATAGTTTGGTAATGGAAAAGGAGTAGAGGAGTTGACCAGCAGGTAAGGTGGGCTTTTCTGTTTTTAGAAGTAGATGATTTTCAGATCTGAGTTGCCTGCCGGGTTGGTATTGGGCAAGTAGTGTCGAGAGAGCAGGGCAATCTGTGGGTCTGTAAATTATTTTGTGCACTGCAGTTAGTTGGGTGAATGAGAGATGGTGGGGGGAGTTCCAGCCAGCCTAATTATTTCAGTGAGTTACAGTGGTAGGATGAGAATTTCGCCTTGGTGGCAAATTCAGCTATTCTGTTGTAACACATAACAAGTTTGGGTTTTGCAGAATTTTGGATATTAGTGAGGAGCAAGACACCAAAAAGGAGAGAGGGTAATAAAAAGGTGATTGCAACGGTTTGTCTATTAGAGAGGTTAAGAAAGTGTTGGTGCCTGTAGAGCATACCGAGCTTTTGGTGTGTTTTTTATGTTATTTTTTTATGTGTAGGTCAAAGTTAAGGTTTTTATCTGTAATAATGCCTAGTGGTTTATTGTGTGGGACAACTTCTATAGTGGAATTGTCTTGGGTGTGTGCAGTGAAGCATTTTGTATCTATGGGAGTGGTTTTCTTAAGGGTAAAAAGTACTAATTTATAGGTTCATAGGTTCATAGGTTCATACTAGGCTATCTGCCCAAGGGCATTTATAAGCCTAGCCCATAGTTATGTGGCTTTCGCCACCCCTTTAGTTTGAATAAAAACTATGCCTATCATTTTTCTGTGCTTCTGTCAAGCAGTGACACTGAAGTAATCCCTGGGGTATATCTGCGATCTCCCATCCATTGGTCAAGATTCCTCTTGAACAAGGCCAGCGAGGTGCTCTGCCTCACATGTACCGGGATTTTGTTCCACAGCATAGGGAGTCTCTGGGTGATGAATCTGTCCCTCCAGCACGTTCTATTTATAACCGTGTCAAGGTTTAAGTCTCCCGCCCTTGTGGTTCTGAGGGATCTAGATTTTTTGAGGTGAAGCATATTCATCAAATCTGGGTTTGACATGGCCTTATATGTCAGGCACAGGTCACCTCTGAGCAAGCGGTATGAGACTGAATAGAGCTGGAGTTCTTTCAGTCGGGCAGCATAAGACATATTTTTGAGACCCTTTATCCTTTTGGTGAGGAACTTTTGGGGCCTTTCAAGCTGCAGCAGGTGTCTGGTCAGATACATTCCAAATGGGGCATTGTACTCAATCATAGGTCTAATGAGTGATGAGTACAGGGGGACGATGACCTCCCTTGATCTAGATGTGAGTCCCTTCATGATCAGGTGGGCGATATAGAAGGTTTTCCTAACTATTTTAGCAACATGAGTGTCAAACGAAAGGCTACTGTCAACTTGGGTCCCCAGATCCCTGATGACTTTTTCTGTGCTCAGTGGATTGCCACCTATATGGTAGCTAGGGGTAACCTTGTTTTTCCCGAAGGGTATGACTATGCATTTTTTGGCGTTTAACTTCAGGCCATGGCTCTGGCACCAGTTATCCATTTCTGTGAGACCCTTCTGGAGGATATCTGTGTCAGATGTGTTTTCGACTATAGCGCCCAGTTTGCAGTCATCTGCAAACTTTGTCAGCCATAACAATTTAGTTTTTATTTTCAGATTTAGGGCAAGATAATTGTTAAACATTCAAGATTCACTAGAGGTGAGGGCATTCTGGGTGATTTGCTAGAGTTCAGAGCTGGAATTAGCAGTGCATATTATAGTAGAGTCATCAGCATACTGAATTACTGAGCATTATGTTAGGCTGGCGTGAAAGTTGTTAATAAAGATGATAAATAAGAGAGGACTAAGTATGGAGCCTTGGGATACCCCTGTGGAAGTATTGAGGAAGGGAGAATAAGATTATTGCCATTTGGTGGATTGCTGCCTATTGGAGAGATAGCTATTGAACCATTGTAGGGTAGGTGGGGAAATGTGCAGGGTAGATAGTTTGGAGAGGAGGATAGTGTGGAAAATGGTATCAAAAGCTTTGGAGAGGTCTAGAAAAGAGAAGCGATTATTTTGTTAGAATCCTGTGGCCGGTTAACTGTATCAAGGAAGGATAGAAGGGCAATGGTACTTATGAATTAACTTCCTTTACAGATTAAGCTATGCAATACACTGGGCACATTTAAAACCATAAATTCATCCATGGAGTATGCGTCATTAGCCTCCTTTATCAGTGAGCCAAAATAATACAATTATTTTTGGGCTTAGATGGCTAGGCTTCTCTGTGGCTTTCTGGACTCTATGCCTATTATAAAATATGAATCTTAGAAGCTATGAACATAAGGTTCTACTGCAAAGCAAACATTCTGCAATAACATGTTTAGACTTCTTGGAATTAAACAGAATGATGGTATTAATAATTGCAATTAAAAACATTGTCATCAGTCATTTTACGGGCAACAGTGCTGATGATGCTTTTCAGTTCTGATGTTTTTCAGGCTATAACAGTGCACTTTCTGCTTCAGTAATGGCCATACCTTTATTACTTGTTTAAGCTTCCACTGCAGTTTCAAACATCTGCAATCTATAATGTGAACAATGCAGGCTTTTGCTTACAAATAATAGCTTCAGCTTCAATAGTCTTACTTACTGAGGTTTTCTTAATAAACAAGTGGAATAGTTAAACATAATAATTCTCAGTGGATTTATGTTGCATGCGAGGTATTTAAATGTCAGCGATAGATATGCCAGCTAGTCAAAGGACTAAAATAGCTCTCAGAACATTGCACATAACTCTTTATTTAGCAATATATATATTAGAATTCACTGTTCCATTTAACAGTCCAAACCACTTAGGTCTATTGCTCATAAGTAAAAATAAATTCTGCCACACAAACAAGTAAAACATAAGTGGAAAACATACCACAGATGGGAGATTCAATAGGACAAAAGATTCCTAATATAGTGTATAGAACTACCCAAATAAAACATTTAAACTGCTTAGATTTTGATTATCTTTTACTGCATAAAATATGAAGTGCAAATAGTACTGATTCAAGGTAAGAAAAATTATTTCTGCTACAGTATCCTGTCAGCCTTTATCTATGTATAATATAAAATTAGTATGTTGTAACTTCATAAATTAATATGCTTGTAAAATCAAAGTACAACATTAAAATTATATAATAAATGTAACAACAAATACAGGTAGTGAAAATATCAGTCAGCTGAAAAAACAATCTGTTGAGCATGTTCTTACAATGTCCTATCCACAGATACTGTGATAAATAATACTTCACATAAACTCAAAATAATAGGTAACAGAGTCTGCCAAACAACAAACCCACTCACTTACCATTTCAGTACAGTTTTATAAAATCATTACTGAATCTTTGAATTATTCATCAGGCATAATGTTTCATGCCAGACTTGCTGTTTAACTTCTGCTAGGTTTATATCAGGGGTATCCAACCTTTTCAGTTGCAGGGGCCGCATTGAGTCAACAGAAATGGTCTGGGGGCTACATGTAAAATATATCATGTAGACGGCAAGTGAGGACCAAAAAAAAAAAAAAAAGGTCTTTAATACAGAAACATTGCAGTTCCGCATTCAACAGAAGTAGCTCCGTATTTAGTGGTTTTTGATTGGCCCGTATACCGGCATACAAGCCAATCAAAAAGCACTAAACATGGAGCCACTTCTGTTTAATGCAGAACACATGAAGCTCCATGTTTAGCGATTTTTTGATTGGCCTGTATGCCAGGTATACGGGCTAATCAAAAAAAAAAATCTAAATGGAGGCTGGCCAAGATTTCAACTGGCAGGGCGGGACTCGGGATCAGGCTGCTGATCTCGGGACAGTCCCGCCCAAATAGGGACGTCTGGCAACCCTGCGGACGAACAAAGTCGACCCCCTGGCTGTATTGTAGGTGAATTTGAACAATGAATAAATTAATACAGGGCTAGATTGACAATTAGTGCAATGATTTAAATTTTCTTTCTTCAAAAGACAGTATGGTATTCCTCCCAACATCCTTATTGCAAGAGACCCAAGAAAGGGGTCTGTACCTGGGTCCCCACCATGATCGACCAACTCAATCACCCTCCACTGCCAGGAATAATGTGTACAGATGATCTCACAAATTTATAACCAGTTCCTGCCTTTGTACCATAACCACCACACATCTCATTTGAGAGCCAAAAAAAAATTATATTTGATTCACCTCCAAACTACTACCGATTTTTTTTTAATAAAATCATCTTTATTTTAATTTTAGTAATATCTCAAATATCTCAAACTCGTGTGACATCATCAAGCCTGATATATTTATAACACATTTAAACCAAACCTGATAAAATGAGCTGGACACATCCTTTGTAAGAATCAGCCTTAAAACATGATCTTACAGATAACAATTAATACCACTATAAAACCACTATAAACAAATACTATGTCCATCTCCATTTTTAGTGACACAAGGCTTTGAAAATGCAAAGCTGCCCAACGTAGTATGCAATAACACACAACTTATGATGTATTTGTATAATATTTATATGTGGTCTCAATATGGTTCAATCACTGCTTATAAAATCATGGGGAAAGTCAACTAAGTGCAGTGACTGTATTCTCTTTAATAACCACCTACAAATGTGACACTGCAAATGGTAGCACTCTAGCAGTCAATAAATTTCTATCCCTTTTATTCTGATGCACAAAGCACCTCAATTCCACTCTTAAATTTTTCGGTTATAACACCTTAAGACAAACAGAAAAATACATTTTAGCACTTTAATACCTCTGATTCTACAATGATGCAGTAATATAATTCAGCAAATAAAAGTGCTGCAGCTAGAAGAATTAGGTATGAAGTACAAAAATATTTAAAGTGAAACATCCAATGCACCTGCCATAAGTGACAGTGATGAGTTTCAGTCACAAGACCAGCAGTACATTTTAAACTTCTGCTTGCTTAAGAATCAGACATCTCCCATTTCAGGTCATTCTTGTTCCTCTCTAGTACAAAGCAGCTACTAATGCAACTGTTTCCTCTGTTAGCAATGTTCGAGTCATGACAATCTTTAATGGGACAGACCATAACTGCTAAAGCTAAGAAACACCTAATCTACATAAAACATTTTAAAAATTTAAATAGGGAAGTCCTGTCAGTGTCCCTAACTCATTTAATGTCAAACACTCTCTCACAGTCCACTGCCATCAATCAGCATATATCAGATAACAAAAAAGATTCATAGTGCCCAACAACATGCATGTGGTACCTAACAGTCTGTAGTGCTCCAGTCTTCTTTTCTAATACTAAAAACCAGATTCTCCCATTTAAATATACATACATTTCCATTCCAAGAATAGTCATTCATTGTAGGGAAATCCAATCAGTTAACCTCAATCTTTTTTTAATATACTGTGTCAGCCACAGGCGTATTCGATATGAAAAGCACATGTATATGTGCTAAATAACTCACTTACCACACAAAGCTATAGAAACCTGATGTCAAACACAGCATGGCCTCCATGACAAGCATACTACCAGCTTCAACACCAAGCAATATAACACCATTCCTGCTGGACTCGTACTTTGACACTACTCTTTAGATTAGAATACCTGCTCTCATTATTAGCGTATCCATTAAGGGAGCTGTAGTGACACCTATAATTCAATATTGTGTTTACTACATGCTTAGCTTACCTGGTGTAGTAGTCGGTGTGTAAAAATTACAAATCCCTCTCTCTTTTCTTCGGCGCGATGCTGTCGTCTTCCCTCAGCTCTTCTTTGCCGCGAATGCAACTATCAGCGCAAAAACTAATGGAAGGGTGCTTTTCACGCATGCGCACACCAGCTAAAGGACGCAAGTCACCTCTTCCTTTCCCGCAAATACATCTATCGGCGCGAAAACTAACCGGAGGGTGCTTTGGCGCATGCGCACACCAGCGAAAGGACGCAACCATAAAAAAAAAATGGAAAAAAAGTAAAATTTTAATTTAAGGGGTCACAGGTCGCATGGAAGAGGTCTGAGGGCCGCATGCGGCCCGTGGGCCGCAGGTTGGACACTACTGGTTTATATGCATATAAATGTGAATTTGAACTAGTGACTTCTGTTTAACAGTGGGATGTAACCACTTAGAAACATTCAAAAGAAATGTTTATACAGCACACAGATTGTGCTTATTATGGGTGAGAGATGACCATTTTGAAAACACAATTGTTCTGATCTGCCTATTCATGATAATAACTGATATCTTTCTTTTACTTAATATAAGGTATAACCACTCAAAAATCAAATTGAATCTGCCAAGTATGGGATAAAACAAATTGGTTTCACTTCATAATCTCGAATTACTGAAATCTCGAAATTCAGTAACTCGAGACCATGAAGCTGAAAACCAGAATGCCGAAAGTGTATAAGAGTGAATTTGAATATCTTGAATCAGTGTTTATGCATTTCCAGTACGTTGCATGTAGTGTTATGCTGCCTGAAATCACAGGTAAGTGAGTGTTTGCGTGTGTTTTTGTATGTTGTGTGTGTGTGGGTAAGGGTAGGGAAGTGTAAGTGTGAGTGTGAGTGTTGGATTTGTTGGTATTTGTATATGTGTGATGTGTATTTGTGTGCGAGCGAGTGGAGGATGGCGTGGTGTTTTTTTTTTTTTTTTTTATGTTATGTGTGACCTCGGAGTTGGTATATATAAGTACGGGGTGGGGGGAGTGCAGCCCCCCCCATGGGAGTGCAGGGGGGCTTGCTCCCCTGCTTATATGTAGTGTAGGGTTGTGTGGTTTGTGTGATGTGGGTGGAATGGTGTGTATGTTAAGTGGTGTATGGGGTATGTATGTTCCTGATTGTGTGATTCAGGATTGTGGGTTTCGGTGTTGTGAATGGTTCAACTTCATAGTCTCGGGTTACTGAATTTCGAGATTTCAGTAATTCGAGATTATGAAGTGAAACCAACAAATTACACCTATTGCATTTGTAAAGCACTGAAGTCAGGAATGCCTTCAATCACCAATACACGACTGATGTTTACTTATTTATCCTTACTAATACAGTCCATACACCATTAACAATAACAAATGAGTGCAGAAACTGCTATTATGTTTTCATGATTGTTATGTATCAAATACATGAAAAGAACATCATCTCTAGATCTTCTCTCTTGAGATAACTGCTTAACAGCCACATGACAGGGTTTATGAATTTGTGTTTCAGTGCTTTAGAAGACACCATCTATGACATTTATCGTAATTTAAAACAACTCTTTTTAGCAAGTTAAATTACAAACTCTGACTGAAATGTTTACAATTTATTTCATAACCATAAAAAATTACAATGCAGTCAAAAACATACAAAAATTACAACGTCATGAATGCCCATCAGGTGTTATGACTGCAGCAATATGAGAGGTCATTTCAAATATATTTTATGTGCATAGAGTGCTGTTTACGTTTATCTGCTTACATATGTACACCTGTTAGCTGATCTTTGAAAACTAATGCTAGAATCTTGTAAATTCTCAAACAGATTTCAAAGCTGAGTACAATAAAGCAACATTCATTGGAAACAGCAGCTGAAACTGAATATTCTACATTGAAAAATTTTCTCTTAACTCCAAGGTACAGTAATTTTAAGCTAGAAATTGTAATAGTTTTCTTCTATGTGGAGTGTGTGTGAATCAGTGTTTCCCATGCAAAATGATAACACAAAATGTTTTACGATAGTTGCTGCTGAAATAGTACTTGATAAACTGCTATTCATGTAATTCTAGAGTAATCATTTTAGTATCCCTATGATTTTTCACAGCTAGGTACACTGAGGTTAAATTTCTTCAGCCTGAAACTGAATTCAGGGTATTGGAAAATACAGTTTTCCCCAAAGATACAGCAGTTCAGTGCTAGAAAAGTTAAGTTAGGAGTGTGGAGGTCCTATGCTTGTGTGAGGGTTGAGGAAGTCCAAGTCCCCTACAAAAATATAATTTGACCTTATACGTTAAGTTCATTATGTGCAGCTTTGGTTGATCAGCTATGGGGACATGACATTCAATGACCTGGTCTTTAAAAGTCAGTACTGTAATCATTGACAGCAGTATGATGTCTGTCTAATGATGACAATGATTATACAAATGCCCCCATTGTAAACATGTGATAAAAGCTCTTGGATACCCAAGTAGTCAGCTTTAACAGCCTGGCAGCTGTCAACCTGGTAGTTAATCTGAAAATGTCTATCATTTTTTTCTCTCCCACACAGCATTTATTGCCATTCTTTAATGGGATTTATAGCAAAGCAAAAAAGAGCAACGTAAAAGCAACATAAAACTGTGAAAAAACACTGAAACCAACAAATCAGGAAATCCACGAGTGAAGTCTATAATCTGAAGCACAGATTGCCATGCATAAAGAATGAAACAAATTAATCTGTTCACAAAGATTATCAGAAGTAGATAATAGGAAATATAGCATGTGAAACAAAATTGTCTTTCATGTCCATCACATTATTTTGCTAAAGAGAGAAATAGAACAGAATCAACATTTGCTCCTAAGTTCCATTCACAAGATCCTGATATTTAACCACGGCAGTCATCACAGAGTTCAATTCTGCAGTTCTTTTCCCCAAAGAAGATAAGGAGATAATCACCTCCTGTGACAAGTTAAAGCATTTTTCTGCATCCTTGGCAAACCAACTTCATTGAATGCATAAATATTCAATAGCTCAATAGGATATACAGGTGAGGGACAGACTCAAGATGGTAGGTGTATAGCAGCAATTGATTGATGCTCTCAAGCTTTTGTATCAATATTCAGGGAAGGTGAAAGGAATAACATAAAAAGGGGACATAAAACTTTAGAATCACTAATGAGAACTTTTACCTCAAAACTTACCACAGAAGAATGAAAGAAATTTCCGGTCAAAGTATTTTCCCAAAATGTCATTCTTGAAACAGTTATCAAATGAGTTCTTTCAAAACCAGTACAGGAGACTTGATTTCAAAAATTCTTTCAGCAAGTTTTGTCTTCATGACTAGAACTTACTCTTAAAATTGATCATTTCAAATCAAAATTATACGAGCCTCAAGAAAAGAGTATTAAACAGGTTCAGATGCTGAGATCTATGACTGAAACTCACAATTAAAAAACAAACAAAGCCACAGCAGCAAAAAACACAGGAATAATAGTAAGTGCTTTTGTTCTTTAATTTCAAAACAGAACTTCATCAAACTATATTTTAAGGATTTGATCGTAAATTTAAATGAAAAACATAGAAACTCATATAACTAAATTAGACCAATGAAAACAGCATTACGATGAATAAATCAATTGAATTAGTTAACTAAATTAATTGATAACAAAACGATCTAAAAAACAAAAAATATCTCTGCATTATTAAAAAACATTTTATATTAAATAAATTAATTGAGTCCTGGAGCTATATCTGCTCTCAGTCTAATCTGCCAAGCAGATTCTCGGCACTCAAGAAATGTCTTAATATTACCATTAAAATACCCATCATCAACAGAATCAATAGCTGAGAATGAAAATTTCTTAAAAGCAACACAAGAAGCCACATGTTTGGCCAATGTGTTGTTCATATCTTTCTTTTAAATAGCTAATGAGTGCTCATACACTCTCTTCTTCAGACTCCTTATCATCTTACTAGAGTAAAACAAATTACAGGAGTCACAAAGGGCAGCATAGACAAGAAAACTTGAATTGTAATCAAATCTAAAATGAGACCTAACCATAATAGTATAATGTGTGAAAGTTAATACAGATGAATTACTCATAAAGTGGCACTTTCTACATTTGCCACAACTGAACATGCCAGGCATAATAATCTGACCAGAATGAACCCAATCAAAAACGTGCTGCTCTAAAATGTTTTTTAAATTGGCAGATCTTTTAAATGTGAATGAAGGTTTGTCATCCAGAACAACTCTTAACTCATTACATCCGAGTGATGCCTCCAGGTGCATCTGCAGTTAACTCCTGCTGACACCTCTAGGCCTCAAATATTGCTTGTTCATATTTGCATCAATAATTCTAAAACAATGTTATGTACAAGGTTTAAAGGATTTCTCCTTAAAGATTACCCAATGGTAAACTCAACTTTGTTAATATTTGATGTCTGTGTAGTGCAGGTAAATAGATATTAACTGTTGTTTTTAGGATATTCATTTGTATAGATATAATTTTTACAATTTTCTAAATATCTCAACAATCAAGTAACACAGAAAGAACTCCTTAACCTCATATGAAAGCTCTCAGATAGATGAATACAATGCTGCTGACAGTATGTGTAACTTGAGTGGTTGTTGAAATACTGTAAGCTGTTTACAAAATATTACAAATGTAATTGTTACTGTGTTTACTGTGACTTATAAAATTCTGATTATGACCTAGAACCTAAAGAATACTACCACTATAAAAATAGTTTGTGCTAAAGAGATTGTCATTTATACTTCTTTCATAAGCCCTATGGTTCCAGAGATATGAACATTTCTTTGAAATGTGATGACATAATTTGATTCTATCAAAAGGCTTAGGCTCCACCCATTGGAAGCTGCTGTGCAAACTTCATGAGCTCCATTGGTATGAATGAGTTTTAAATCAGGCTTACCAATAGTGACTTTCCAATTCTCAGAAATAATATTCTTAATATACCACATTTCATTAGCTATTGGGATCGGGAAAGCCTGTTTAAAATTGACCTGATTGGCTGTATCTTGGCCAACACCCCCACCACCCACCAATCCAGTACTCATACTCTGCTTAGGAGGGATTGGACAAGCCTAAGTTCCTCTAAGCAATAAAACTTCATTCTCGATGGTGGACAGCCAATCAGCATTATATCCTCATTCATGAAAAATCTTTTTAATTCAATCTGCTCAATCAAATCAGCTGACCCTTTACAATACCTTTTTTCATGTGTAACGGGTGCAAGCTGTCTCTATATAAATACTGGTTAACAAAAGATTCTTTACTGTAAATTTTGCTCTCAAAGGACTGGATAATATGATTGTAACCCAAACTGATATCCAACTAATTCAAACTATCTCCATTGACACCACTGATGGTAAAATTCAAAAAATCTGTGGACCTATTAAAGTAACATACAAACTGTCTGAGTTCATCACAGCCATTTTTCCATAGAAAAAACAAATCATTGATGTAACAATGGTAAAACAATATGGCAGGACAATTCATGCACTTTCAAATATTTCTCTTCACTCACTGCCATACCCAAATTCGCAAACATGGGAGTAACCCTAGCCCCCATGGCAACACAGGAAACTTGCTTATAAAACTTTCCTAAGAAAGTAAAAAAAAAGTATTGTCCAACACAGGTTCAAAAAATGAACATACAATGTTAATTTTCACATTATCAAAGTCCGTAAACCCCCTTAGGTAGTCTCTAACATAGTCAATACCAACATCTTGCTGGATACATGTATATAAACAGACTACGTCCAGGGAAGCAAAAATAAAATTATCTGATGTACTAGGGGAGAACTAATCAATAACTCTAATAGATGCCAAGAATCTCTGAGATAATGTAATGAACTCTGAACAGCAGGGTTGAGTATATGATCTGACAGAATCAATATAGTTTCTGTTTTATAGAAAGCAGCAGCTATTATTGGCCTAAATTTGTACACCTTTGGAATTCCAAAAAATTTGCCATCCTGGGAAATTCTACACACAGTAAAATATAAGTATCGTGGTGCAAGTTTCCTTGCCATGCAAGTGAAAAAGTGTCACATCCAGTGCAGATAAACTACATTTGATGTAGTCTATAGTGACTTCAATACAGCAAGAATCATCATATAAAACTTCTAAAATGGCTTGATTATACTGAGCAGTACTCATCACAATAATCATATCCCCTTTATCCACATGCATGACTCTTAACACAGGATTAGAGGAGAGATCCCTTAAAGCAGACCACTCAGACTTAGACAAATTGAAATACCTGTTTTGTGAGCAAAGTCTGCTTATAAAGTCATCTTCACAAAGATTGTTGAACACCTGCAAAGTTCCATTTAATGGAGGATTAAATATACTCTTTTTATGCAGTCTCTCCCTTTGTTTGAATGAGTTGGGTACATTGTTCATGATGAAATTTAAATTCAGCTTTCTAACATATAACTTTGTCAAATTGACTGAACAGGAAGGTATGAAAGAAAAACCTTTCGACAGTACAGCTAAATAGTGGGAAGACAAGGGGAAATCACTCAAATTAAGTACTTCTATTAGAAAGTTGAATTTAAATTTTTAGTTTTTCACAGTTTGTCAGTTTTTGGTTCAAGTTTCCTGAAACTCAAAATCCGCAAATAAAAGAAAAATAGCCCTTAATTGCTTAGATGTTATGATGGAGGAGTAATTCTAAATGGTTTGTTGAATTAAACAAAACAAATGAAGCGAAAACAGTCCAGTAAACTCAGAAACAGAAAGACACACCAAGCTGGAACCAAAAAAAACTGTTGAAGATTACAAACCAGGAATGCGTTTCAGAAATTGTCTTATATTTCCGAAACAATAGCGTATTTCAAAGTCTTGTAAATGCAAGTACCAAAAGTGCTTAAAGGCAAAAAGACTTTAAAAGCTGTTGGAAAACGCCAAAACAAAGTAGTTTCCACGTAAATCTTTTATTCCACAAAACGAAACACAATCCAATGTAAACCAAGCGCTTTCGCCTGGACAATTCCAGGCTTTTTCAAGATTAAAATGAGAATGTGGCCATGCTGGTTAAATACACAGGCTAATAAGCCAATTTAGCAATTAAAGTTTAAATACCATCAACAGTTAAAGTGCCATAGTGCCAACTAATAGAAAAAACACTTAGAAGTAATCTGGTAAATAGGCATGACCCTTTACACAATTTTAATAAACAGTTGGAAGAAGTGATGGATTTATTAAAAAGACAAAAAATCAGGGTTATGAAACCAGATAAAGGGGGTGGGATGGTGCTTATGAACCTACTCGACTACGATAATGCAATGCATGATATACTACAGGACACTGAGACTTATGAGCAGGCTTCCATTAATGAACAAAATGTTGCACAAGCTAATATTAGATATATTTTAAATGACCATCTACTTCAAGGGGTGATAAATGAAGAATTATTTAATTACTTGAATGTACCACATCCTAAAACTCCTATATTATTTGGCATACCTAAAGTTCATAAAGGTATTAAACCTTTGAAATTCAGGCCAATTGTCGCTGGAGCCAATAGTATTACAGAACCGTTAGGTAAATATGTTGAACATAGTATTAAATCTTTGGTTTCCAAGCTCCCATATGTTTGCAGAGACTCCTGGGAATTCTTAGCTAGTATTCCACCCAACATTTGTAATAAAGACATACTAATGATAACAATAGATGTAGTTGAATTGTTCCCAAGTATACCTCACGACATAGGATTAGACTGGTTTTCTGACATCTTAATTAATTTAAGTAATTTAAGTAATAACCAGATTAACATACTTATTGAGTTTATGGGAATCATTCTAAATAACAACTACATATTTTTTAATGGGGAATTCTTTAGACAAAATAAAGGGATAGCTATGGGCTCCCCCTGTGCATCATCGTATGCAAACATTGTACTACATAAATGGGAGCAAACTTTCATACACTCTACTAAATGGAAAGAACAGATTTTATTTTATAAACGTTACCTGGACGACATATGTATCTTATGGCAAGGTTCTAAGGAGATTTTTTTGGAGTTTTTCAGATACATTAATACAACTACTGATTTTTTGTCATTTACTTATGAACTTAGTAGTAATTCATTACATTATTTGGATATTTTTCTAACTAAAGACAGAGAATGTGAACATTTTCAATCAAGTATCTATAGGAAGCCTTCTTTTTCAAACACGTTTTTACATTTTGACAGCTCACACCCTAACTACACTAAAAAGGGAATAATTAGAAGTCAATTGATTCGAGCATCCAGAATATGTAGCACGATAGAAGCTTTCATGGAAGAAGTTACATCTTTAACAAAAATGTTGTTAGAAAGAGGCTATCCTATACAGTTAATTAAATCAGTAACAAAAGAAGTATTAGAGAAAAGAGATTCTAAATTTTCACCCCTTCTTAGTAAAGGACTACCACTTCCAATAACTAACAATAAAGGGCAAAATGAAGTACAGAAAAGTTTTATTTATACATATACTAGTGATTCAGCATATATAGAAAACACCGTACATGCCTTTTGGCCAATACTAACAATGCAGGAGCAGATTAAAGCTTATTTACCTAAAACACTAACCTTTGTTAGACAACGTGACATTAACCTGAAAGGGATGTTTGAACAAAATTCTAACTTAAGACAACTGACGAACATCACTTCCTCTCACAGAAAGAATGGTACATATAAATGTGGTACGTGTAAACAGTGCAATTATTTATTAAATGCTGCGGAAATATTTTTGCCATCTAGGAATTGTACTTTAAGGACACCAGGATACCACAATTGTAATTCAGTGGGAGTAGTGTATTTGGGTATATGTACATTCTGCCAAGGTTTCTATGTAGGGAAGACTACTAGAATGCTCAAAAAAAGAATTTATGAGCATATATATGAGATAGAAAAAAAGAAAACTACTAACGCATTCTTCAAACATTCCTTAATATGTACTAATTTAAAATTTTTTGTCCTGGAACGGGTCACTATTGACCCCAGAGGAGGTGATTGGGAAAGTTATTTAGAAACCAGGGAGTTAATTTGGCAATTAAAATTAGATGCCTCTAAAAACCCAGGAATGAATGACAGCATTAGTATTAATAGCATATTGAAGGTGAAAAGAAATAAACTATAAGTGGTTTTTTAACATGTATTTTGAGTCCATTTTATAAATTCTTAGGTTCATAGGTTCATAGGTTCATACTAGGCTATCTGCCCGAGGGCATTTACAAGCCTAGCCCATCGATTTGTGGCTTACGCCACCCCTTTAGTATGGGGAACTATACCCATTATTTTGCTGTGCCTCTGTCGAGCAGTGACACTGAGGTAATCCCTGGGGTATATCTGCGATCTCCCATCCATTGGTCAAGATTTCTCTTGAACAAGGCCAGCGAGGTGCTCTGCCTCACATGTACCGGGATTTTGTTCCACAGCATAGGGAGTCTTTGGGTGATGAATCTATCCCTCCAGCACGTCCTATTAATAGCCGTGTCGAGGTTTAAGTCTCCCGCCCTTGTGGCTCTGATGGATCTAGATTTTTTGAGGTGAAGCATATTCATCAAATCTGGGTTTGACATGGCCTTGTATGTTAGGCAAAGGTCACCTCTGAGCAAGCGGTAAGCGACTGAATAGAGCTGGAGTTCTTTCAGTCGGGCAGCATAGGATAAATTTTTGAGACCCTTTATCCTTTTGGTGAGGAACTTTTGTGGCCTCTCCAGCTGCTGCAAGTGTCGGGTCAGATACATTCCGAATGGGGCATTGTACTCAATCATTGGTCTGATGAGTGATGAGTAAAGGGAGACTATGACCTCCCTTGTCCTTCTAATGGACACAATACGAAACATATTATGAAAGTTTTTTTATATAAAAAAAGAATGTTATTAATTGATGTGTTTGCATATGAACTTTATTTGTACATGAATTTAATTTACAAATGTATAAATTATTAAATGAAAAATTAATTAGATAACAAAATAATTTATACACAAATGTATAAAATGTATGTAAACTAAATATTCAGTGGCACATTATAAGATAATAGTGCAATGTTTTTAGTTAAAAAGTCATTGTGTAAGATGACATTTTTAATGATTTTATATGAAAGTGTATGAAAGTATTATTTACTAGGTATTTCTTATTATTCCTTCTATTTTTTATTTTTTACTTACTTTTTATTTTTTCATTTTAATAGCAATTAATGAATTTTGCAGTATGCAGTTATATAAGAAACATCAACTTATACTTGTAGTATACAAGATTTACACAGTAGATGAAGTTTATTCAATAGCTTCACTAGAACTTTAAAAAAGATTAAGCACTATGGCACTTTAACTGTTGATGGTATTTAAACTTTAATTGCTAAATTGGCTTATTAGTCTGTGTATTTAACCAGCATGGCCACATTCTCATTTTAATCTTGAAAAAGCCTGGAATTGTCCAGGCGAAAGCGCTTGGTTTACATTGGATTGTGTTTCGTTTTGTGGAATAAAAGATTTACGTGGAAACTACTTTGTTTTGGCATTTTCCAACAGCTTTTAAAGTCTTTTTGCCTTTAAGCACTTTTGGTACTTGCATTTACAAGACTTTGAAATACGCTATTGTTTCGGAAATATAAGACAATTTCTGAAATGCATTCCTGGTTTGTAATCTTCAACAGTTTTTTTTGGTTCCAGCTTGGTGTGTCCTTCTGTTTCTGAGTTTACTGAATTAAACAAAACAACAAGTTATTGGATAAGTTAGAAGAACTGGAAAACAGAAAGAGAGGTTGCAATCTGAGAATCTTAAGACTGCCAGAAGAACTGGAGGGACAACATTTGGTTGCCTCTTAACATTTTGGATATCTCAGTTACTGAAACTTTAATAAGGCTTTTCATATGGAATAAAAAGGGTACACAGAGCAGTGCTAAACCTGTTCCCTCAAATCTTAGTGCCACATTAAGATACAAATTGGTGAAATTCAGGTCCTTCCTTGACAAAGAACTAGTGCAGAAAACCACATTGTCAAAGTCTCCCTTGGGAATGGGTCAAAAGGTAATAATATTCAACAATTTGCATCAAAGGAAAGTTTTGCCACTAATAAAAAATTTGAATAAAATTACTTAAACCACATTTACTCTACCCAAAAAGATTGAAAATTTCATAATACAAGAGAGATAATATTCAACACAGCTCAGGAAACAAATATCTTTATTTCAAACAATGGTTTAACAGACTCTCAAGAAAACATGGCTTTTCTGCTACTAAAATGAAAAGATCTCCAGAAACAAAAGGAGTGAAAATGGATCAGTAAATAAGAAGCAAAAGATATGTTTACAAAGGCACAGTAAAGGAAAAGAAAAAAAAATTGACTTTAAAAATGATGTTTTTTATATAACTTAAATAACTGCAATCTAAAAAGGTGTTTGTAGAAATTATTGTCACAAATCTAAATGTGTTTTTATACCAAAGTGTTAACAATATATTTTTTTTATATGTACCATTTTATTTCATAACTGTGAGCAAGGTAAGGTACGTACACACTTCATAGTGTATATATTTTGATTTTCTGATTCATACAGTGCTAATTTTGTCTCTTACAGCAAAGCTATTTCTTAACTAATTAAACATAAAAAATATAAGTCTATTGCCAATAATTAAATATCTTAGTTTGAACTTGCTTTAATTATTTTTTTAAAAGGTATTGCTAGTGAATGTTATTTCAGGTTACTCATAACCGAAAGACAAGAAATGACTGTTATAAACAGTGCATGGAGCATGATGATTATGCTATGATATTCAGCTACTACAGAGTGAGACCCAGTCTTAACAAATGTTTCTCACACTAACCAACCAACTCTACCAGTATTGATCAGCAAAGACACCAGGAGAGTAAAAAAAAAAACAGATTTGCTTCTGCCTCCTGTGCATACTGGTAATGTGTCTCTGACTTCCTGTTATAAACTTAGAAGTAGTTAGAATAACTGTATGTGTGTTCTCCTTCTCCTACATTTTCTGAAGCTGGCTATGTCTGAAACTCAACTGTATGTCATTATTTAGTGATTTTAATCCTGAGGCATTTGTCCAAAAACTAAAGATTTTATGAGGAACACACCAAAGCAAAGCCTGAATGTAAATTTCTTGTCATCCATGTCTAGAACACATAATAATCAGGTTATGATCAGTGACCCATTCATAATCCTCTATGTTAAAGATGGCAATTAAGAGAATAACATGATTTCCTGTCTGCTAACACACTATAATGGCACAGCTTTCACTATAGAGTGTTATGCTTTTACAACATATTAATAATTGGGTCTATATTAAATTATCGAACGCTTAAAAAAAGTGAACACTAATTCATCGACCCCTTTTAAGCGAAAGCTTAAAATCTTGAACACCTGGAACAGCAATTTTTTTTCCCAGGGAAAAAAATCACTGTTCCACCAAAAAAAAAAAACACGTAAAACATTACATAATTTGCTCTCCCGCAGCCACCCTACTTAAATATACCAACTCTGAGATCACACCACAGTGGAGGAAATGGAGAACTCCTGAAACCAGCCCAGTGATTTTCTGCCCTGTGGAAAAAATCACTGTTCCAGGTGTTCCAGATTGTAAGCTTTCGCTTAAAAGGGGTCGATGAATTAGCGTTCACTTTTCTAAGCATTCGCTAATTCAATATAGATCCTAATAATTAGCTATTACTTGCTACTTGTTACTTGTAAAAAGTATTAGATGCAAAGGTCTCACATTCTGTTTAGAGAGAGTTCTATTCTTGTTTTAGGCATGAGCAGCAAATTAATGGTACTTTCCTTCGCATAATATGCAAATAGTACTTTGCTGTAAAACTGTTCATTCAGTGATTTGGTGTACAGACGTTTCCCTTTTTCAGCCCTTGAAAGGAAAGTGCTTTGGCATTGATGAATGAGGTTTTATTCTTATTTTGTATTTTTTATTATTATAGGTAGATCAATAGCTCATTTCACAAGAGGAAGGGAGGGAACACTGGAATTATAAGGATTACTTAGGATGCTGATGCATATTAGGTGAGAAAAACGTTGCTCAATCCATTTAATGAGTAAAGTTAATGTAATTCAGGGGTAGGGAAAAAGCTGTAATAAATTCAATGATTCTACATAAAATGGAGCAAGAAACATAGAGATAATAACCAGTCATTTATGAGAATGTTTTAGTGACAACACTGGAAACAACTATTAATGATACAAACAGAAATATGTGATTGAGATTCTATTAGTAATGACATTGTTATGCTGGAAAACAATTGTAAGGCAATCTGGCTCACTAAGCAGACATATTTGATTTGGTGTCTTCTTTATAACATTAATAAAGTGGGTCTGTTAATCTTATAACTGGAATAACAAGAAACTAGGCATTATAATAAATGGGGAGAGAAATAAAAAGAAGGGAAAAAAAGAGAAAAATATATAGAATGAGAAAAAGAAACAAAGAGGAAGGGGAAGGAAAGGGAAAAGGGAGAGTAATAAATGAAGGAAAAGTGTCAACAGTAAAAATAAGGTGAAAAGAAAGGATCCAAATATTAAACTTTTTACAATAAATATATACTTCAATGAATATTTATAACTGATAAACTTATTTCTCATGAACTCAAATCAAAGATTCAAAAATTTAGAATAATTCCATTTTCTGTCTTGGATCATAATTGTCTTATTACTCATAGCATCTACAAACAACAACAAACAGCTTTATCAACTAGAACTACAGTTTATTTAATTAAAGAAGATGATTTTCAAATGTGACTCTTAATGAAATTGATTTTTTTGGAAGTCAGTAAAAATGATGAGGTTAATGGGTGATATGGGATTCATAAGCAGTGTACATATATGAGTAATCTCATGCTACAAGAAAAAATAGACAATGGTATTAGAAATTATTTGGTTTATAAGGAATATTGTAAATAGCTAAAAAGAGTTTCAAAAAGGAAACAAAGCCATATTAAATAATAAAAGTTATTACTATGGACTGTCAAAATGTATTATCACATAAGACAGCTGTAGCCTTAGAAAGACTAACATGTTCCAACTATAGACACATGCATAATGTAATAAAAAGAGTTAAGGTGCAACCTAGATCAAGCCATATCAAAGAAATTAAGAGTGCCAATGACAAAAAAAGTAAAACCTGAAATCAAATAAATATTATCAGTATTTAAGTAGTATTACAATAATTTGAATTTATTTAGTAATAAAGATTCAAGTAATGACTTACAATATGAATGTTTACTCAGAAATTTAAGCAAACACTTTTTGAGGAAAATGAAAATAATTGAACAAAAACAAATGCCTTTAACGTAACTTATTAAAAACTAAAAGAACTTAAATTTAAGAAAGCTTTAGGTGTTAATGGAATAATATCAGAAATATTAGTGATGGTGCCACCAAATCTAATTAATTTCTTTCACAAAGTTTTAAAAGAACCACAAACAAACTCAAAGACACTTCCCTCATGAAAATACTTTTTAGTTACCCCAGTTCAAAAAATAGATAACAGTATCACCAATTGTGCTGCATACAGACCTACATCAGTATTAAATGTATACTGGATAGGTATGACTGCAATTAAGGATGGGGTGACTTCTATAAGGGATGCAGACAATAGGCAAGAGGGGGCCAAAATGTGTTGGAGAAAACTGACAAAGGAGCCAAGGCATTGGGAGAAAAAACTAGAGAGGGAAAGATGATAGAATGGAAGACGCCACTAATTTATTTGGACTGCAGTTTAGAGATTGCCTTCCCTTTCAGGGATTGATATTGGATTATAGGAAAAGAGAAAGAAATATGGGGGTCCTAAATGAAATACTAGCACTGGTAGAGTTTTTAATAGAATCTAGACCAGAAGCTGCCATTTAAAAAGAAATAATTAGTACAGCATACACAATATTGCATGATAACTATAAGACTCAATCAGAGGAGGTTAGAAAAGATTGGGAAGAGAGATTGGATAAGCAATTCACAAAGAAACAATGGGAGGATATATGCATGTCTCTCAAATATGCAACAAAATCTAGAAAATTTAGAATTTTTTCCTGGAACTGTTTACATAGATATTTTTATACTCCAAGTAGACTACAGAGAATTTTTCCTCAGGCAGACAGTAAGTGTTGGAGGTGTTAAGGGGAAGAAAGAGGTAATTGGGAACATATTTTCTGGGAGTGCCATGAGTTGCCGGACTTTAAGGATTTCCTTGGGGATGCACTGCTGTCAGAGATGCTGGGTGGGTAGATTGGTCTGATGAGGTAAATGATTTTTCTGAGCTATGATACAGAATCAGAATTGCCCAGACATGGTAAGGCCTTGCTGTGTCAAAAAATGGTGACTTCAAAAAAAGCAATTACTAGACAGTGGAAATAAAAATCTAAACCAACTATACAGGAAGTAGTTAGTATAGTAATAGAGATAAAACAACTGTAATTGAGGACTTTAGAAAAGGGTAGGAGCAAACTACATAGGAAAAATGGGAATTATGAGAATAATACATACAAGGGAGGAATGAGGTCTAAAAGTAGGCAGGACTTAAATGAGCAATGTAATGTTTGAGTGAGAAAGATTGGGTAGATTATAAGTGATGTATAATGTTTGCAACTGGGAGTGTGTCAGTATAGCTTATGATGTAAAATGCTTGCAACTAGGACTGGGTCGGTGTGGTTTGTTTTCATTTATATAATTATATGATTGCCTATATAGTAAGTGATGGTTTAATAAAGATGTTTCTTGTTTAAAAAAAAAAGTATTAAATGTATGCTATATATTATTTATGTCCATTATGGCAGACAGAATGAAATATTTTATACCTCAACTGATTACTAAAGATTAAACGAGGTTTATTCCCAAAAGAAAAACTCAAGTCAACATTAATAAGTATAGATATTAAAAAGGCTGTTGATATAATTAGATAGGATTATTTATTTAAAATATTAGGTTATTTTGGTTTGCCCTCAATATTTTAGCATGCTGATCAAAAACATTTCCTTTTGATAACAAATCACGCATTAAATTGGGTTCATATGAATCAAATTATTTTTAGATCAAAAGATGCACTAAGCAGGGATGCCCCCTTTCACTAATATCATTCTCTTTAAGAAGAGAAATACTGGCATCAGCAATCATAACAAATGCAAATATTCATGGAACAAAAATGGTTTAGAAAAGGAATCCCAAGAAACAAATTATTTGGGAGTTATATACTAAAAAGTCATGGGAGAGAACAAAGGGTAAAAACCATGAAAAAATCTAAAAATGTAATTATGACAATGCAAAACTAAAACAAACAAATACACTTTTGAGAAAAGACTGTAACTCAGTAAAAACATTTTGTTTTCTAAGATTTTTATACATAATTCAAACAACACCTCTCATATCTTCTAGATCACAATTAAAACACTTTAATAGTACCGTTTTGAAAAGTTTGTGGTATTCTAAGAAATGTAGAGTTGCATATAAGCATCACATAACAAATGGGTGAGAGGAAGCAGCAAATTGTTGATTTGGATATATCCGTGAAAGCAGCTTTGTTAAAGGTTATAGTACACAGGCTAGATGACTCCTATGAATCTAACTGGAAAGAAGCACATCATCATCATCTCCCTTTTACCGTTTTCTATATGGGGTTAGGGTTCTGAGTCAATTGTCACCATTACTCTATTACTCTCTCTCTTTCTCTCTCGATTCATTGTCACTGTCCTATCTTTTTGGACCGTCATGCTTGAGGGCCACAGGTCTTCTGTCATGGAATCCATTCATCTCTTTGCTGGATGTCTTTGTTTTTCCCTCTTATATTCTTCCTTTCCGTCCCAAATTTTCTTTACCAGATTATCTTCTACTTTTCTGCACATGTCTGAACCAACATAATCTGTTCTCTTTGGCCTTCTCTGCAACTGGAGCTACTTAGAATTCTGCTCTGATGACCACATTGCTTCATCATTTCCATAGTGTGCATCCTCCCTCCCATCTCATGCATTTCATCTCCATTTTCTCTAGCTTCCTCAACTGCTTTTCCTTCACTTCCCAGGTTTCTGTACCATACAGTATTAGTGGTCTCACCACTGGTTTGCACACCTTACTTTTCATCGTCTTTGGTATGCTTCTGTTATATACTGACCCTGACAATCTGTGCCACTTGGCTGCAGTCCCTCTGATTCTAGCTCTGACTTTTTCATTCAGATTTTCCTACTCTTCAACCACCCCCCTCAGGTACTTGAAGCTGTTAATTTGTTCTGATATTTTCTTTCCCATCTTAATTCTCAGTTTCTTTTGATTTCCATAATCTGGTGCCACTTTTTTGATCTGGCCCCTCCTACCTGTCCATCACCAATATGAACAGCAGTGGGCTCAGAGGAGAACCTTGATGCACACTAACTCCCACTGAGAACCGTTTGTGAGTTTGAACACTTTTTGTACTTGTGTCATTGTATCTAGCCTGCAATAATTCTACTAATTTTTCTGGGACTTTGAACTATCTCTGGAGTGACCAAATCAGTTTTCTTGGGACCTTGACATATGTTTTCTCCAAGAAAGCTCAGTTCGACTCTTTCCTCATCTCTAGCTTTTTCTCAACTATCTGTCTCACTGCAAACATTGGGTCCGTTGTGATGCATCCTGATCTGAATCCAGACTGCTCATCTCCCATCAAACTTTTACTACTCTGCATTTTCCTTTCTCAATCACCCTCTCCAGAACTTTCATGCAGTGTGACCAGAGACTGATACCTCTATACTTCCCACAGTTGTAAATGTCCCCTTTGTATTGCATACTGCAACTAATATGCTTATTCTCCAGTCATCTGTGATATGTCTTTCTCTCAATACTGCTATGAGTATTTGCTGTGACCTCATCTGAGTCTGCTGTTTTCCCTGACTTTATTTTACTTAATGGTGTTCTTACTTCTTCTACGATGGACTCCTCTTCTTCTTTCACTGAATGCTATTTCTGGGGCAGTACAGCTTCTGTGGGGTTTTCTTCATTCAAAAGATGTTGGAAGCAATCCTTCCATCTACCTTTGATGTCCTGTAGACTGGTGAGCTGTTTTTTATGGCATTCCTTATGAAGAGTGTCTGATAACTAGCTGCTATCTTTGCCTTGCAACCTGGTAGAGTTTCTTTGTGCCATCTAATGAGTCATTTTCCAGAAGGTGGTAAAGTGCTCCATTGCCTCTTTATTTGCTATTGCAACTACTGTTTTAGACTGTTTGCTAGCCAGTCAGTATTCCTTCTCAGCCTGGTTTGCCTTTTCTATCTCCCACTTTTCCTGTACTCCTTTTCTTCTTTTGATGATTTTCTGGACTTTTGCATTCCACCATTGGTTTTCTTTATGCACCTTAATTCCATACCCAGATAAGCCACATATCTGTTCTGTAGTCCTCACATATGCTACTTTGAGGTACTGTTATTCTACTTCAGCTCTACCTATTTCATCTTCCTGAAATGCTAGAGCCCTGAGTAATTCCTTGAACTTTTCTGCTTTCTCTCCAGACAGCTTCCAGTCTAATCTCTGTTAACCTCTGCTTAGAGCTTACTGTAGCAATGAGTGATTTATGCTTTGGGCACTGTTTCACTGGGAATGACTTTACAATCATGTTTCTACCCATTATCCTTTCCTTATTAGGAGAAAGTCTATCTGATTTGCATGTTGGCCACTCTTGTATGTGATCTTATGACTGTCTCTCTTGCTGAACCATGTGTTGATCATCATCAAGCTACTTGCTGAACAGAAGTCTAGAATGGCAGCTCCATCTTTATTCCTGTTGCCCCATCCATATGGCCCCAGGCAGTCTCCATACCCTGTTCTATCTGTTCCAATATGTGACAAATGTTATCTTGCTTTATCTAGTAGTTCCTGTAACTGCTGCCTGAATGCACTCTTTTTCTTGCTGTCACAACCCTGCTGTGGGGCATAGGCTGAGATTATGTACACTGTCCTATCCTTACACTGGTGTCTGATTGCCATGAGTCTGTGATTAATTCTGATTATTTTCTGAAGCATCTCCCTCACTACAATTCCTACACCATTTGTAGTCTGTCCTTCTCCTCCTCCACCTCCTGAGCAGACTCTGTACTCCAAGCAAAGTATCTTTGCTACATTGCCCTTCTGTCTTGTCTCCTGGATACAGACGGTGTCCAGACTCCTTCCTACCATCATATCTTCTATTTCCAAGCTCCATCCTATCAATGAAACTATACTGACTGTAGGAATCCTTAGCTTTGAAAATTTGAAAGAATTATACCTATTCAGATTCAATGTAAATAAAATCAGAATTTCCCCTGACACATCTTATCAGTGGTGGTCTGTAGTTGCATTCAGTATGAGATATATTCACTAACAAACTCAATGTATGTAAACAATATTATCAAAAATAGGAATTTTATTATCCAGATACTAAATGTTGACAGCATATTGTTCCACATCTCCATATCAAAATATTGTCAGTCAACTACAATGTCTAAAAAGATGGTCAATGGAAAGAAAAGGGGGTTGTAGGCTGGTACAATTGTTTTTAATGTGGTGTTTTAAAAACAATAATGATCTTGATTCTGAATACCACTTAGATCTGAATGACTGCTTATTGGCTCAAACAACTGGAACCTATGCTCAGGAGTTGTTTTGTAGATGCAATGCAAAGGACTTATAAAGACACTCCCAAAACAATAGGACATGTATGTCAAATTGCATATATTAACAAAATCTTACTCGTTTATTTTATCTGACTTATATAAACTTCCATCCAGATAAGATAAAAATGAAAAATATGGAAATCCATATTGTAGAACAAGGAGAAGAATTTTGCAGGTGCCTGCAAGATACTTCTGTTAAAAATCCCTTTGAGATGCATCCTAAGAAAATATAGTTTTATATAATGTTCCTATTCCTCAAATCTTGAAAAAATGCCAATATTACATTTTTATGGACTATTGTGGCTATTAAAAAAAAATGGAAATGTGATTCTTCTCAATTCATCAATTTTCTGCTTCTTCTGAAAAAAAAATGATAGAAAAGGAATATAAAATCGAGAAGTAAAAATTGATATCCAGAACAGCTGTCTCCAACTGTTGGCTCATCAATTGATCGAGACTATGCATTTAACTGATAACTAAATTTTTGGCTTGGTTTTACTTAATTAACCTCTGGTTAATATTATATCTACAAATAAAAGAATATTTCTAACGAACTGATATGTGCATCAAGTGTTAATAATATAAGTAGTTGATCGTTTATGTGATTGTTTACATTCTTTATTGCAAAGTTTACTGACAATATAATTTCTTAAAAGAGAATATACAGGAGATGACTTTGTATATTTCACTGATCTAGTACAAAATGTAAGAAGCCTTCTAAAACCAAATATTCTTCCATGAAGAGCAAAAACACTGCAGTGCAGTTTAGGAAGAGCCTTCAGTTCCAAATAGGAAGGAACAACTGCTTACACATCAAAACACATATAAACAATAAAAACACATTGATGCACGATAAAGAATACAAGGTCCACTCTTTGTCAAACAACCTATCCAAAAGAGAACATGCACCCTCTTGGAATCACATTCTGAAATACAGTTTTAATTGTGATAATTTCAGAAATTGACGCAACAAACCCAGGATAGCACTCAGTCCAACACTATTGAATGTTTCAAAATGAAGATCCCACAGCATATTATAAGGTTTTAATGACTTGTTTCACATAAAACTAAACATCAAAGATGTACCTTTATGTGTGCCACAAACAACAAGAAATGCATGAACAGAATACAAGTGGTTTTAGAGTATTTCTCTTACTTAATATTTCTCATTGGTCTTCCAGATATTAGCATGTATAAGTGTGCACAAGCTTTTTTACAGTAAAAAATATACAAACAATAAGAGCAGAGCTGGAATCTTTGGGAGACTAATCAGTATTGTCCAGAAACAAACAAAAGAGTTGCAAAATGTATGTGTGTGTATGTGTTTTCTTTTTTCTTTTTTTTCTTTTTTTTTTTTTTACCCCAAACAAGAATCAAATAGTACCAGCAGACTTTTGTTAAACAACACACAGATGACATTTGGACTCAGCTATGGAAAGGAATGCCATTCCTTCACTGAAAAAAAAGAACATTTCATATTGGAAAACCCTAAACATCAATATTTCTATTTGCTGCCAGAATTATACAATCTCACCCTACTCCAGGTAGGCCCATTGTCTCATGGTGTTGATACCAGACAATCAGTCTCAGTTTATCTCAAGAAATGTTCAAAGCCCTTATTACTATGCACTGAGCTTATACAAAATATATGTCTCACATTTTACTGCTAATGCGTGATTTACATATTGAGCAGGATAACATTCTCTGTGGACTGTAATATACAGATTTCATATACTAGCATCTCCTATAATAAAGAGATTCAAGCAGTGAGTTTCTGTTTGAAACTTTCACAAGTATATACATTAATTTTTAATGATTTAATTTTTTCATTATTGGAATTAACCCTAAATATGACTGTTTTTTACTTCAGGAGTAATTGCTACCATCAAATTGAATGGACTGCTATAGGGAGGGACAGTATTTGCACCACATTATGAGGAGTAAGTCATGTTTTCTTTTCAATATTACATTATATATAAAACGGAGATTAATAAATATCTTGCATGAATTGAAGTGTGAACCTGTATGAATTGCTAGTTGCTTTGGAAAGGTAGCAGCTATAAACTCAAAGAATGTATTGAGTTTACTAGTTTTTTATGATTTTGGATTGATCTTCACATATTCCTATAATATGTTCAATGTGATCTTTTTGAGTGTTCCAGTGACTAAGTTATTTGACTATTCAGTCAGTGCTGCATGTATATATAAAAAAATCACTCCAAATGCTCTTTGTTTGCTGATAGTTGTTCCTCATAATGTATTGTAAATAACATCACATGTTTTGAGATGTTATAAATTAAAATAATTTGAAGAGATTCAATCGTTTTGAAGATTAAGTAGATGTGGATATAGGAAGGCAACTGTTGCAGCAACTACAAACAGAGCTTTTGAAAGATCTGGGGAACAATTGTTAGAATATAACAGGCCTAACAGGGAAAGGTTTCAGGCTCCCAAAGTTATATTTGCATTGACCCATGGAACAATTTCTTTAAAATAAAATCCATTGTTCAGAAACAATGGCACTCAGTGACTAATACAAATTGCTGTCATTCAATTTTATGACAAGAATGAAATTTTGGATCTAAAAGGAAAAAACATATAGGCAGACAACACTCTCTTTTTTAAATGTGATGATGGCAGGTATAATATTAAACAAAATCCTGGATACCTTTGTTGTTTTTGCTTGTTTTGCAAATATATTTGTCAACCAAGAATTTTAGCTTTGTCAATATAAAAAGAATGTTTTAAATTAGACATTTAAAAACATGTACCATTGGGTGGTACAGACTAAATGTCCATGGTAACAGTAGCTATCCCTACAACTTAATATTAGATGTTCTAGGGCCAGAAGCACATCATACAAACACACAAAAATAGTTTTAAACACCGCTACTTTCCCCTTTTACTGGGACTGATAAGGTAAATTGCCAAATGGGTTATCCTTCAATGTGGAAGAAAAATAAGCCACACGGATTACCAGTTCTTGTGTGTTATTTCACCCTGAGATTAATGAACATTTCAGAATCCCTTAGAATCATTTAGCCCATTAATGCTGAGGCTCGAAATATTTAGTTTATCAGGTTTCATTTATGATTTATCTATACAATATGAATTATTATTTAGTAAGATTAGTTGACCTGATGAACTAGTGATAATATTTCTTCATATCTGAGACTCAAAATATGTTTTCTACTGTAGATTTCAAGTATGGGTAATGTGTAACCACACAAATGATTATGTCATAATATTTGTTTACCCAATAAACTAGTGACAACATCACTGAATTTATCTGGTAATATAGTTTTGTTCATCAAGTGGCAGTTTGTGTGTATGTATGTGTATGGAGGGAGAGATCTTTGCTTTGATTTATATTGTTATTTGTTATGTTTATAATTATTTTGTAGTTCTTTCTGTTACCATTGTAGAACTTCATTGCATTAAATTAATATAAGCATGTTCATATATATTGATTAGGAGGTTACTGATAAACTTATAACATTATAAAATACAAAAATGCTTATATATATCTCATAGCCTTTTTTATTTGTTATTAAATTTTCAGCTAGTAATGTGCGCGCGTGTGTGTGTGTGTGTGTGTGTGTGTGTGTGTGTGTGTGTGTGTGTGTGTGTGTGTGTGTTTGTGTATGACTATATTAATAGAAAACAAGTCAATGCTAGAAAATTATATCACATACTTCAATATTCTGAATAAAGATGGCCAGTGTGGTGAGACCACAGTCTGTTTTTTTTGAATGCTTGAGTGCTACTAAATTGGTGTTCTAGACTTACATGTGATAGATCCATTTTGTTTCTTTATATTTCTCTATTCCCATACCTGTAAAAAAAAAAAATATATATATATATATATATATATATATATATATATATATATATATATTTATATGTATGTATATATGGTTTACTGCAAAAATGCGGAATAGCAGTTACATGAAACTGGGATGATAGAATGCATGGTTCCCAGTTTCTGTAAGCAGATGTTAAAATGTTCAAATCCACCTTAGTGAATGCTAGTATGCATTCATTCATATGAGGTTGACATTCTGATTGGAGATCGCACTACAGTGTGGATCAAGAAATGCACCCTTTTCCTTACTGTAGTCAGATCTTTGAATTTGTATATATAATATCCAGGGAATGTGGGGGGTGAAGTTGAGGTTACCTGGGTAATGTCGATAATAATGAATTGTGAATTATTGACATTACCACTGCCGTCATTTTGATGAAATAACTTTTTTATTTTCAGCTAAGTAAATACATAAAGAACTGTTATTCTTGGTTTTGATAGTAAACTATATATATATATATATATATATATATATATATATATACATATATATATATATAGTCAAAATTCAGATGGTTTAATGGTCATCTGTATATTTTGCTGTTGTGTTGCTTACAATATTTCAGTTTTAGTACATCAGATGATAGTATGAATGAACTTACTTCTTGCAGCACCTATGTTGAAACCCATTCCTGAAGTTCACTGAGGAGTTATTCAATAGATAGTTGTCAGTGCACTGTGCCATGATGTGCAAATTGGTGAAAATGAAGGTAATCATAGACAGACAGAGAGATAGATAGATGATAAAATGAAGTAGACACCACACTAACACTAGTAAATAATTTATTAACACTTTTGCCCTTGAAATTGGTACACAGGACTTTTTTACATAAGCTACTCAGTTCAGCAGCTCACACCTAAATGCTATTAAAAAGCAAGTGATCAGAAACAAACTATTAGCTGATTCATAAAATATAATTATTATATGGAAGATAAAGCATAAATACAAACAGTTCAGTTATAAAGATATCTGAAGTTATAAAACAGAACCAGTTGTCACTTCAACCTGCTTGCATTCGACTCTAGTTTAATACTGACAAACTCATTTAAAGCAGATGGTCGGTATTATTTTCTTCCATGCGTCTGTTTAATTTTGAGGACAAATGTCTGAAGATGTCCACCATGCACCTGATACAATGAAAGGTGCTGCTGATGGGTCTATATTGAAAGGTCAAAAGCCATAGTAACTGAATGCATAAACACCGACACATATTCTGCGAACTGCGAATACACTGAATGCCCTAAACCGCAAAACTCAAAAGCTTGAACCGTCATAGTTGTCCCACCGCCCGCTACATACTACCTACCCAAACAAACTGAATAAATACATACATACACTAACCAAAACCCTACTTATAGGTTCATAGGTTCATAGGTTGGTACTAGGCTATCAGCCCTAGGGCCTATGCAAGCCTAGCCATAACAATTCCCTGTATATTTCTTCCCACAATATTTACTTCTCTGGGCCCCTGTCTAACAGAGCGACTGACATGATCCCCGGGGTGAATTTTCTATCTCCCATCCAATCATCAAGGTTCCTTTTGAAGAGGGCCAATGAGGTGCTCTGCTTGACATGTATGGGCAGTCTATTCCAGAGTATGGGGAGTCTCTGGGTCAGGAACCTATCCCTGCAGCAGGTTTTGTTTATTGTGATGACAAGGTTTAGATCCCTGGAGCATGTGGCTCTAAGGGATTAGGATTTCTTTAAGTGGAGCATGTCCAACAGCTCAGGGTTTGACATGGCCTTGTACGTTAAGCAGAGATCACCTCTGAGTAGACGATATGCCACAGAGTATAGCTGGAGTTTTTTTAGACGGTCAGCATATGGCATCTGCTTTAGGCCTGTGATTCTTTTAGTGAGGTATTTCTGTGGCCTTAACAGCTGTTGCAGATGTCTTGTGAGGTACATACCAAATGGGGCATTATACTCTATAATGTGTCTAATGAGGGATGAGTACAGTGGGACAATGACCTCCTTTTTTCTGGATGAAAAGCCCTTAGTGATGAGGTGTGCCACATAGAAGGATTTCCTGACTGTTGTGGTGATGTGGTTATCGAAAATGAGACCATGTCCACCTGTGTCCCTAAGTCTCTCATCACACTTTCAATGTTTAGTCTCCTGCCACCTATGTGGTAATTCATGGGTACATTTTTTTTCCCAAAGGGGATAACTATACATTTCTTGGCATTAAGCTTGAGCCCATGGCTCCAGCACCAGGCATCTGTTTCTGTAAGGCCTTTTTGTAGAATATCCACATCATTTGGGGATTCAATAATGGCTCCCAGTTTGCAGTCATCTGCAAACTTTGTTAGCCAGAGTCCTTTAGTGTTGGCCTGTACTTCAGAGAAGTAGATGCCAAACAAGAGTGGTCCCAGGACTGAATCCTGAGGTACTCCACTTGTCACTTGTCTGGAGCTGGATTTGGAGTTGGCTACTTTTACAGTCTGGGTTCTGTCAGTAAGCCAGTTGGCAACCCATCGAGTGACGTAGGGATTTATGCCCAGCTTAGTAAGTTTATCTATGATTCCAGATTGGGGGATGGTGTCGAAGGCCTTGTTGAGGTCCAGATAGGCTGTGTGGACCACCTTACCCTCATCCACAGCTCTGGAGACTGATTCGAAGATGTCAATCAGATTCAGGGGACAAGATCGGCCCTTCACAAACCCAAACTGGGTGGGGTCCAGTTGCCAATGTCTTTGTTTATAAGTTCCATGATAATGCGTTCCATGCCCTTGCAGATCAGGCTTGTCAGACTGATGGGACGGTAGTTCCCAGGATACAAGGTGGATCCTCCCTTGTGGAGCGGGATAACTGTAGCTGTGCGCCACTCAGTGGGCACGAAGCCTGATGTGAGGCTATGATTAAACATGTCACTTAGGTGAGGTGCCAGTTCATTTTGTAGTTCATGCAGTACACAGCCTGGGATGTCATCTGGTCCCATGGATGCTGTATTCTTAGCTTTGGAGAGTGCGGTTTCTACCTGTGTGGCTGTGATTATTGGAATTTAGCAATCTTTTGGTATTGAGATGGGCCCTTTAGGGGGTGAGAGGGGGGTGAAGTTGGCACTAAATCGATCTGCCAGAATATTGGCAATATCCTTGGGATCAGTATATTTAATGTCATTCTGTTGTAGCTCAGAGCAGATCTGAACATTGCCATTTAGATTCTTGACATAACTATAGAATGCCTTGTGGTTGTCTTTGGAATCCTTGGCAATTTTATTTTCGTAACTAGCTTTTGAGGATTTTATGAGGGATCTCAGCTTGTTACTGAGGCTGGTGAGGGAGTTTTTTGCATCCTGGGATTTTCCTCTTTTCTGCAACAGTTTCTTCCTTCTGTTGTATAGTTTGTTTATAGCAGGGGACCACCAGATTGGCTTCCTTTTTTTGGAGAAGAGCATCTTGGTTCTATTTGGGATGGCACGATTCATGCATGAGTGGATGTGCTCATACAGTGCCTTAGTGTAGGATTCTGCAGTCGAACCTCCAGATCCCGTCTATGTGAGTGTTGTGAAGTTTGTCACTTCTGACATCAGTAGCATGAAGTTGGCTTTGGAGAAGTTTTGTAAGGAGGTTTCCTTACTGGGGGCTGGGGGTGGGATGTGGATGTCAAAGGTGATTTGCTTATGGTCAGACCTGACCAATGAGGGGACGACCACTGGTGTGGCGCATCTATCTCCCATGTTGGTAATGACCAGGTCTAGGATATTGGCTCCCCTGGTGGGACAATGGATTAGTTGATCCAGGGCGTTGGAATTCATGAATTCAATAACCGTTGGGAAAACCCTAAACTAAACCCTACTTCTAACCCTACACTAAATCTTGCATATACCACCATTTATGCACTTACCTTAACCCACACCCTAACTCTAAGGTCTGTTACTATCACACACTTACCTTAACAAGCTATACCCAAACAAAATAAATAATCCACACACATACACTTAACAAAACCCTACATCTAACCCTACACTAAATCTCACATACATTACCATCTATGCACTTACCTTAACCCGCACCCTAACCATAAGATCTGTAACTATCACACACTTACCTTATGGAGCTATACCACGGAAGGGCCAACCATGACAATTCAACATTTTGGATTTCGCTTCAGGATGACTGATGTTTACACGGTTCGATGAAGACGTGTTGGCATTTACGTATTCGTGTAAGTGCATCTTCGAGGATGTAATAGGGAACTGCTACTGACTACTAAAGTCTTTTTTTAACAACTACATTACTAGTGCTTCTTTGGGTGCAAATACTCTTAACCCATACATGGGCAATGGCCCTACATAGTCCTAAATAATATAATCTACTGTGAGATCAAAGAAGAGTGAAGACTCTGATCTATAAAAGTTTTTCGATAAATAACCATATTTTGTTGAAAACTGCTGCACTCAAGAAAATGGCTTCAGGATAATGACATTTTTCCTAGCCCAATCCTTGAAATCATCCATGAATAACAATGTTCCATTTGTTTTACACTTTCCAAATGTAGTGTTTCTTTTATACTATACTGAATGCCAACAGTCATCAAAGCGTAATGTACTAGGTGTAGATAATTAAGCACAAAGACACTTTAATGCTTTATAATGAAATTCAGCAGGATTAAATCCATTGCTGAAGCATGTGTCTTAATCTGTAAGGGCATGCTGATGAATTGGTTGGAATTACCTATGAGGAAACCTTTTAGTTGTAGATTTTGTTACTTCTGTGTTCAATGCATTATGATTTGTTGGTTTAGGATTATAGTAATCAAGACTACAAGCACATATAATTGTGTTCTAGATAATCTGTGTATCTTGTGTGTAATATGTCATGTGACTGTGTTTTATATTTTAATCAAGACAGTAGGACAGTAATGGTCTGACCACACACAGGCGAAAATTGCCAATGAAAGGATGTTTCATTATGGCCTGTAACAGAGAAAGGACCGATATAGTCTATGTTGTTGCTCTTAAGAGCAAACTTGACATCACATGCACTGTATACCTCAAACCATAAAAATAGTCTGGCCCATGAACTGAGAAAGAAGACTATACATTTTCCCCCTTCCTTATGCAAAAGTAAAACCTCTTTCTCCTGGGGTATAGAGAATGTTTTTAGAAATTAAAAGCAAAAAAAAAATTTGACCATTTCGGCATTCTGATAATCTGAAAATATCCATAGCATAGTGACATGCTGTGATAAATATTTTATTTAAAAATCTAGCACATCTCTTTGAATGGCATAAGTATATTATTTTTAAAATTGGATATTAAGGATGGTATTTATAGTTGCTTGCATAAATGTGATAGAGGTATTCCTGATGTTTACGAATGAGAATAGCAAAGGTGGGATTCATAGAGGCCATTTATGCTAATGCAAAAAAGCCTTAACAATAATGAGATGCAAATGCAAACTGTTGTAGTAAGAGTAGTATGTTAATGAGGCAGTTTTGCAATTCATAGCCGTACATCCCTGCAGTGCACATATCTGTCATTAAAAGAGATGCTTTTCCTTTGATAGCGTTGTTGCAATCTACAAACGTGTTTGTCCAAGTATGCACAAACACTTCCCTAACACACAAATGAATTATTTCCCTCAACAACCCCTTCATTGATTTGCATTTAGTATGAACAAGCACTAAAATGACATAATTCATTATTTTGCACAGCGATCACTTCAGCAGTCTGATCATGTATGCACAAGCACTTCCCTGAAACACAAATTAATTATTTCCCAAAGTGACCCTTTTAATAAACTGTCTTTCGGCTTTTCCCGGTTAGGGGTCGCCACAGCGACCCTTTTAATAACATTTCCTAATTAGCACAAACACTAAAATGAAACATTCACCTAAGCTACCCCTTTAGCAAATTGTTCAGGTGTGCACAAGCACTAAAATGAAACATTTCTCCAAGTGACCACTTCAGTAATGTGTCCAGGTATGCACAAGCACTGAAATGAAACATTCGCCCAAATGACCCTTCAGTAATATGCCCTGATATGCCCAAGTGCCAAAATGAAACATCCACAGAAGCAACCCCTTCAGTAAAATGTTCAAGTAGGTGCAAGCACAAAAATGAAACATTCATCCAAGCAACCACTTCAATAATATATTTAGGTGTCCACAAACACTACAATGAAACATTCACCCAAGTGACCCCTTCAGTAATATGTCCAAGTATGCACAAGCACCACATTGAAACATTCACCCATGTGCCCCCTTCAGTAATATGTCCAGGTATAGACAGGCACCAAAATGAAATATTTCCCCAAGTGACTCCTTTAGTAATATGTCACTGAATGCACAAGCACTAAAATGAAACATTCACAGAAGAAACCTTCTGAGTAACATGGCCTAGTATGCATATGTACCAAAATGCATTCACCCAAGTGACCCCCTTCAGTAATATACCCAATTTTGCACAAGCACTAAAATGAAGCATCTCCCCAAGCTACCCTTTCAGTAAAATGTCCAGGTAAGCACAATCACCAAAATGAAACATTCACCCAAGTGACCCCTTCAGTAAAATGTCCTGGTATGGAAAAGCACCAAAATTAAACCTTTCCCCAAACAATCCTTTCAATAATATGGCCAGGTATGCAGAAGCATCAAGTAATCTCCCCTTACATCTCCATATTCTCCCTGAAAACTGCTGCTTACTGGCATAAGTTAAGAGCTATTTCACACTTTGTATGGCAAATGAGCTCATTACAGATTCTTTTGTATGACTCAGACTCATATGCATATATGTAAATCCCCTTAACATTGTAGTAAATGATGTCCCTCTATCGTTTATGCATTAAGCAGGTTACACTTTTGCGATGGGGGCCTGTTTACAGAAACTCCTTTGCATCTTGGTATGTATGATCACAGTCCAGGATTTGCATATCCATACAGTGCTACTCTTCGTGGATCACTGTTATGAAATTACAACACCCTAGACTGTCAATACCAGCCCAATTCATGCATAGTCAGGGCTGGCCTTAGGCTAGTGAGACCAATTTAACCCAATAGGGCCCATCTCCCTCAGGAAGGCCACACATTAGGCTATCACAAGTCCATTATGCTTTGTACATCTCAGGGATTTGGCTACAAGACACTACAGCAAAGTGCAAGGAATTTTCCTAATGTAGTCTTACTCTGATAGTATTTAGAATTCCAGTATTAGTAGGTAACATAATATTAGTAACTGCAGCTTCATGACTCTTGTCTGGTTCAGCGTTAGCAACTCAACAGGGTTTTCAACCCAAAGCTGGTTGGATTATCCATCTGGTTTTGTGTACCACTCCAGTTATTGTTATCAGAAATAAGACTGCTTAGTTTGAAAACTGATAGAGAGGTATTGATTACTTTTGCTACTTTTGCTGATGTGGGGTCTGTGAATGGTTGTTAATGAATAAAGTTACAAGAAATAACTGTGGAATAGTCAGTCTCAGACAACATGAAAACTAATACAGGTAAGACAAAAAAATTCAGATACTATGAAATGAGGTGAAATCTGATTACTAAAACCTGTTGTGATGTCCCCACTCTGGGTCAGTAATCAAGGAGCCTAAATCCTCACCACTTACACTGGAGTGGGACATTCACTTGGAACAAAAATGGATACACTCAGTATTTCCAGATGCAGACCTCTCTGCATCAAGCACAGTTTCCCTTAAGACCACACTCAGCCTGGGGTCTGTGTTTCTCTCTCTATCTCTCCCCAGGTGCCAGTAAGGCTCCCCACTAGCACAGCTGTAGGGTTAAGTCCTCAGCTAAGTGTCCAAGCCAAGGATGATTTCAAACATCCAGGAATTTGTAAAAGAATGTCACAGACTGCAGGACATGTTCCTAAATAGAGGATACCCACTAGCTATGTTAAATCACATTAAGAAGGAAGTGGTACAAAAGAGAAGAACAGGCATATACATCTTCCTATTGAATAACACTCACTATTTGAATGCACATGATGTAGGGACCATGGACAATAGCCCACACGACAATAGTTCACATCATAATAGTCAAGGCAATTCAAACAATAATATGCTGTGATATAATGGTGGCCGTATTGAGGGTCTATGTTAAATGTTCGAACATCCAAAATGTCGAACATTACATGGTCAAGACCAAATGATTGACATTTGGATGTTCGAACATAATAAAAAAAAAAAAAAATAGAAAACACAGAAAAAAACACTTTAACAGTGTAGGCAGGGGGACAAGCCCCCCTGCACCCCCACATCCCCCTACTTAAATATACCAACTCCGAGACCACACTTCAGTGCAGAAAAGGGAAATTACCCCTATCTGCAACGTACGGTGCCGTTGAAAGTCCAACTTCGAGCACTCAAAATTTTGAACGTTTGGGCCCAGAGTATATTTGTTGCTAACAGACTCTCATTTCACCACTGCATCTCTGTGATGGTTAAAACATAGGTTCATAGGTTCATAGGTAAGTACTAGGCTATCTGCCCATGGGCATTTATAAGCCTAGCCACAGAGTGATGGCTTTCGCCTCCCCATTAGATTAGTAACCTGGGCCTCTGTCAACAGGGCTCCTGAAGTGATCCCAGGGTAGAACTTATGATTACCCATCCACTCATCAAGATTTCTCTTGAAGAGTGTCAGAGAAGAGCTCTGTCGAATATGGATTGGGATTCTATTCCAGAGTGAGGGGAGTCGCTGGGACAGGAATCTATCCCTCCAGCATGTCCTGTTTATTGTTGTACATAGGTTCAAGTCACTAGAACGAGTGGTGCTGAGGGATCTCGTTTTTTTGAGGTGAAGCATGTCCATTAGTTCAGGGTTTGACATGGCCCTATAGGTCAGGCATAGGTCACCTTTGAGCAGACGGTAAGTGACTGAGAAGAGCTGGAGCTTTTTTAGTCGTGCTTCATAGGGTAATTATTTAAGGCCCTTAATCCTCTTAGTGAGGTACTTCTGTGGTCTTTCTAGTTGTTGCAGGTGTCTAGTGAGGTACATCCCAAATGGGGCATTGTACTCTATTATGGGCCTAATGAGTGAGGAGTAAAGGGACACAATCACCTCCTTGGATCTGGATGAGAAACGCTTTGTGATCAGGTGTGCCGCATAGAAGGATTTCCTGAACATTTTGACTATGTGGTTATCAAAGGAGAGCATGCTATCTACTTGGGTACCCAGGTCCCTAATTACTTCTTCTGTACTTAGTGGATTCCCATTTATGTGGTAGTTTGTAGGTACTTTGTTTTTCCCAAATGGAATTACTATGCATTTTTTGGCATTTAGCTTGAGGCCGTGACTTTGACACCAGGTGTTTGTCTCTGTGAGACCCTTTTGCAGGATGTCTGTGTCAGCTGGAGAGTCAATTATTGCACCCAATTTATAGTCATCTGCGAACTTGGTCAGCCACAGTCCCTCCGCCTTTGCCTGTACTTCAGAGAAATATATACCGAACAGGAGGGGTCCCAGGAATGAGCCCTGTGGGACTCCGCTTGTGACTGGTTTAGAGTCAGACATGGCACCTGCCACTCTTACCATGTGGGTTCTGTCTGAGAGCCAATTGGCAACCCATCTCGTGACATGGGGGTTGATATTTAAGCTGGTGAGTTTGTCTATGATTCCTGAGTGTGGGATGGTGTCGAACACCTTAGTGAGGTCCAGATATGCTCTGTGGACCACTTTCCCTTCATCTATGGCCTTGGTGACTGTTTCAAAGAAGTTGACCAAGTTCAGAAGGCAAGATCTGCCTTCAACAAAGCTGAACTGGGTGGGGTCCAGTGTCTGGAGGTTCCCAATTTCCCTGTTAATGAGCTCCATGATAATGCATTCCATGGCTTTGCAGACCAAGCTAGTCAAGCTTATAGGTCGATAGTTCCCAGGGTCAGTTGTGGCACCACCTTTGTGGAGTGGTACGACTGTTGCTGTACGCCATTCTTTGGGTACATAGCCTGTAGAGAGGCTGAGTTTGAATACTGATGTGAGATGGGGGGTTAGCTCATTTTGAAGCTCGTGTAAGACACAACCTGGGATAGCATCTGGTCCCATTGATGCTGTGTTTTTGGCCTTTGCAAGGGCTGTCTTTACTTGTGTGTCTGAGATATCTGGAGTGCCACATTCTTCTGGGATGGGTGCTAGCTCCTTTGGTGGAGAGGTGGGGGTGAAGTTTGCACTGAACTTGTCAGCCAGGATGTTGGCAATGTCGGTTGGTTCAGTGTATTTATGGCCATTATGCACTAGCTCGGAGCATATCTGAGAGTTTGCCCCTAGACTCTTGACATAGTTAAAGAAGGCCTTGTAGTTATCCTTAGAGTCATTGGCTATTTTTCTTTCGAAGTTGGCCTTGGATGATTTAATGAGGAAGCGCAGTTTTTTACTGATGTTAATCAGAGATGTTTTCTTATTTTGGGATTTTGTTCTATCTTGCAGGAGTTTCCTCCTACTGTTGTAAAGTTTATTTATGGCTGGGATCCACCAGACTGGCTTCCTCTTTTTTGAGGAGTTGGCCTTGGTTTTACTTGGGATGGCTCGGTCCATGCATTCTTGAAGGTGTTCATAGAATGCACTTGTAAAGGATTCTGCCGATGGGTCATCATTTTCCATTTGATTGGGAGCTTTGAAACTTCCCACCTTGGTCTTGAGGAGTGTGAAGTTGGCTTTAGAGAAGTTTTTTCCCTTGATTTCCTTGACTGGGGGGGGGCGGGATGTGGATGTCCAGTGTGATTAGTTTGTGATCTGATCTTACCAATGACGAGTTTACCTCAGGTGTGGAACACATAGGTTCCCCATGTTGGTGATGACCAGGTCCAGTATGTTGTCACCTCTTGTGGGAGTGGTGACCAGCTGTTCAAGGGTGTTTGAGTTTATAAACTCAAGGAAGCATTGGGCTAGGGCATTTGAGCTTGAGTAGTTTTCCCAGTCAATGTTTGGATAGTTGAAGTCACCCAGTAGCATGGTGTTGAGTAGAATCTTCATACTTTCTAATGTTCTCAGGAATGCTGTGTGAGGGTCCTGAGACAAGGTGGGAGATCTGTAGCAAGCTATAAATTGAACAGTCAATTTATCTGCTGTCAATTGCACTTGGATGGTCTCAGATTCCGCGTGCTGTGCTACTAACCTGGAGGTGTGGGTGTTCTTGATGAATATGGACACACCCCCTCCTTTTGTGTTCCGGTCCTGGTTTTGGGACCTAAAGGTATGGTAGGAGTTATAGCCTGGTAGTGCTGGGGTGCTGTTTGGAGCCTTGAACCAGTTTACTGTCACTGCACATACGTCAATTTCTTCCATACTAAGGAGAGCCTTGAGTGTGTGCATTTTGAGGTTTAGACTTCTGGCGTTGAGCAGAATTACCCTCAGTTTTTGTTTATTATTGTTGTTTATGGAGGCTGGTTTGTCTTTTGAGCCTTGCCTAAAAAAGGCAGTATTGGGGCGGCAAGAGTCTTGGCCAGTATTTGAAAGCCCAGGGGCGACAGGTGCAAGCTGTCTTTGGCGAAGCAACGGTGCTTGTCAAGCATGTCGTCCCAGGCTGACAAGTACTGGAGCCCCTTTGAATGACACCAGTAGTTTAACCAGTTGTTGAAACTGATTATTTTTTCTTCGTATGCTGGCATCATTTTGGGTGAGGGCAGGATGCTACTCAGAGTCAGAGTCATACCAGCCTGGGCTACATGGTCAGAGAGCTCCTCCATGTCTCTTTTCATGTAGTCCAGGGAGGTACGTCTCAGGTCATTTACACCAACATGTACAATGACAGAGTCATATTTGTACTTGTTGTGGAGTGACCTGAGTGCATGTCTTATGTGGCGGATTCTGGCACCCGACAGGCAGCTTACAGTAACCTTCTCCTTGTTCAGTCTAGTGAGTGGGACGTCTGTGTGCCTGATGATAGAATCACCGATTACTAGTGTGTTAGGTGTGTTATTTAGCCTTAGGGGCTGTTTTTGCTTGGCACACTGACGTTGTGATGTATGTGTTACCTGGTTTCTGTTGTGGGGTGGGGGTTGCTTGGGTGTATGCTTAGGAGGTCTCTGTTGTTTAGACAGGTTCTTATTTAGAGCCTCTGAGTATGTTTTTGCGTGTTTCTGAGAGATGTTTTCTGGTGCAGCTATGGCTGGTCTATGTGAGTCTGGTAATGTGGTGCTAGTGTTGCCCTTCTCCTTGTGACTGGTTGATCCAATCGTGGTTTGAGAGAGCTTAGCCTCCAGTTTGGCTGTGTAGCTGCATCTCTCACATATGTTTGTGTTGGTTGGGAGGAGGAGGGAGTTGTCTGTGTACATGAGGCAATTGTAACATTGTCTCAGGATGCCCAGATTCACCAGCTGGACCAGAGAGCACACCTGAAGCTGTCCCTTGAACATGCCTGAATAGATGGTTGGGACTGTATTGCTGATTGGATGAGTAAAGAGCCTTATACTTCCTGAGTATAGGGCTGAAGTGCAAGCTGTCAGCTAGTGCTATTTTTAGTGAGTTTTAGTAAGTGCCGGTCTTAAATTGCCTTATTTCTAGTGCTGGGTTAAAGTGCTTCAAGGGAAAAACTGAAGTGCAGACTTCATGGAGCCTGGAATAGTTTAACCGCAGCTAAACAGCGCTGTGTGGTGTGCAAACCCGCGCTAAGCAGTTTTTATATCAGGGAGATCAAAAAGGATAGAAATTAGCCCAAAATGGCTAATGAGCTACAAGTTGCTGGGCTGGGACCACTCCTACAGGGACAGATAGGCTGCTCAGAGTTCCCTCTCTCACAGCGAACAAGAAAGCCACGTAATTATCCAAGTATGATATGGGCAACACAGGAACCTTTACCACAGTCCTGGATTCAGCAAAGCCTGAAAACTGGACTAGACTAGTTCAGAAAGGCTGGAAAACAAGGAATTTTTTTTTTTTTCAGAAACAGCAGAAATGCAGAGTTTTTTTTTTTTTTTTTTCAGAAACAGCAGAAATGCAGAGCTTAAATTACTTTAAATACACAGAGGAGGCTAGTGCACTTGAGTGTGTAGCCTGCGACTGTGTTACAGGTAACTTAAATGCAAAAATGACAAACAGCAACTTTTTTTCAAGTGCAACAAAGAAATAAGTACAGTAAGCAATGCAGATATCACTAGGGATCCACAGAAGCACTGAAAAGCTGCGTTTTAGGTGGAATTAGCGTTTCAGGGAAGAAACAAGCAAAAACAATACTTAATCAAGTCCAAAGTCTCTCTTTTGTCTCTCGGCCACTTGTAGGACTCTGCAGGGCACCACAAGGAGCTTGCTGAGCTGTATACAAGCGCAAAACTGCACTAAGCGGGTTTTATACCAGGGAGATCAAAAAGGATAGAAATTAGCCCAAAATGGCCAATGAGCTACAGGTTGCTGGGCTGGGACCACTCCTACAGGGACAGATAGGCTGCTCAGAGTTCCCTCTCTCACAGTGAACAAGGAAGCCACTTAACTATCCAAGTATGATATGGGCAACACAGGAACCTTTACCTCAGTCCTGGATTCAGCAAAGCCTGAAAACTGGACTAGACTAGTTCAGAAAGGCGGGAAAACAAGGAATTTTTTTTTTTTTAGAAACAGAAATGCAGAGCTTAAATTACTTTAAATACACAGAGGAGGCTAGAGCACTTAAGTGTGTAGCCTGCGACTGTGTTACAGGTAACTTAAATGCAAAAACGACAAACAGTAACTTTTTTTCAAGTGAAACAAGGAAATAAGTACAGTAAGCAATGCAGATATCACTAGGGATCCATTGAAGCACTGAAAAGCTGCGTTTTAGGTGGAATTAGCGTTTCAGGGAAATAACAAGCAAACAAACAACAAGCATACAAACAAAGCTAGATTCAGCAGGCCTGGATCTAGTCTATGCTACAGCAACCAAGGTGTACCAACAGTTCAAATATGCAGGCACTTTAAGCCTTTTACCAGAAATTCCCAGCTCAGAAGGGCAGAGTCCAGTCTCTCCTCCCACAAGAGTGCAGACCACGAACCTTCTTAATGTAAAATAACTGGCCTGAAGCCCAAGTGCTTAAACTATAACTAATACACTTTTAGAACAACAGACACTGAGCCCTCAATCAGCAGCTCCCAACTTAAAAGGATGTAAGCTACCTGTCCTGCCACCACAGTGCAGGCCACTAATCTTCCTAATGTAAAACAACTGGTCTGAAGCCCAAGTGCTTAATCCAAAAGATTTAGAATGATAGCTACACTTTAATCAAGTTACTACCAAGCAGTAATAAATACAATTGAATACTTTAAAGAATGCCTGGATTAGTGCTCAAGTTATACAAACAAAGCTAGATTCAGCAGGCCTGGATCTAGTCTATGCTACAGCAAACAAGGTGTACCAATTTCAGTAAGAAGCAGTTCAAATATGCAGGCACTATAAGCCTTTAACCAAAAATTCCCAGCTCAGAAGGGCAGAGTCCAGCCTCTCCTCCCACAAGAGTGCAGACCATGAACCTTCTTAATGTAAAATAACTGGCCTGAAGTCCAAGTGCTTAAACCAGAACTAATACACTTTTAGAATAACAGACACTGAGCCCTCAATCAGCAATTCCCAACTTAGAAGGATGTAAGCTACTTGTTCTGCCACTACAGTGCAGACCACAAACCTTCTTAATGTAAAACAACTGGTCTGAAGCCCAAGTGCTTAAACTAAAAGGCTTAGAATGAGTTACACCAAGCAGTAATAAATACAACTGAGTACTTTTAAGATAATGCAAAAGCAAAATAAAGTAGGAAGAAACACAAATACAGTAAAAGCAGATAAAAGAACAATTTTTTTTTTTTTGAGTGAGCAAATGAGATGGGCCCAGGAGGAGTATCCAAGTGCAAATTTACAAGAGGGGCGGGCAGTTTCAAAGCCATCAAGAGTAACACCAAAACAAAAACATGGAGGGTGGGTGAGGACCTACTGAAAAAACAGAGTCACAACTTCCAGTTAGATATTGCTCAATGCAACACAAACAAATTAATTTAAATCGTGTATTATTTGAAAAAAGTGCAGATAAAGATTTACTTAACTTCACTTATACATTCAGTTGATTGCATGCAGGTCTTAGCTGGCCAAAGCTCACAGTTTAAGCAGAAAATAATTCAAACTGTACCACTTATGTAAGGCAGAAACTGAATAACAATGAAGTGAACTACCCCCACTTATCACTGGCTTTGCAGGTTTTTTAACAAGCCTTAACATCCTTCTACCTTTTAAAATGTATCCTTTGTAGTATATCCTCAAGGTCCAAGAAAGTTATATTTCCACTTTACTCATCCCTTATAAGGTCCATCATTCATTATAATGCACCCATTGGCATGTACTTCACTAAAAAGGTAAACCAGCATGACAGACCTCTATGTTTGTTACCAAAAATATTTTGGGTCTCGGTATCCTTAGCTACTCTGACAGGCTAAAAGGACCTATTCTTCTGTTCAGTGTTATACAGACTTTTGGTCAGCCTTCTATGCTTCACCTAAATAGATCCAGTGGTAAAACAAACTCCAGTTCTACAGACCTAAACCGATACTACCACACCAGCACCAGACTCCATGATAGATAACTAACTCAACATATTCCCATTTCTGGAGTAGGTTGTGCTTACCTATCAAGCAAAGTATGTCCGTAGCAACCTTTAATATAATCTGGATGACTGGATGGGTGCAGAAATTTTCACCAAGGAAATGTGGAAAATGTTTACTTAATGACTGATATTGGTAGTCTTCCACCTGTATTGTGTAATATGGCTGAGCTTCTCAATGGTCTCTTTGCCATAAATTTAGTAAGAACAGATGGTCCTATGAAGAAAACATGACCATTGACAAATAATAAGTATAGGAACTTCTTAACAAGAAGTTATCATGAAAGACAAAAAGACTGGAATATTGTGTACATCACTTTTTTGGTGGTTTATGGACAACAAAACATGTGCAGGGAAATATATTTCAGAGAAAAGAATGTGAAGGATAGGATGGTGAGGGTCCTTGCACCATAACTCCAGCAATGCTTTTATATAACTACAGTTTATCTACAGGTTCCTATGCATTCTAAGAACATTATGCTTCAAATTTAAATTAACCGCATTTCATATCTTTAAGAGCAAAGTAGCAACGAGCAAAGCATTTAAATTTAAATTTAAATGTAAATTAACTGTATTTCATATCTTTAAGAGCAAAGTAGCAAAATAGAGGTAACTGAGAGGGCTTTCAGAATTGCCAGAATGCTGATGCTGGAGTTCTCTGGGTCCCATAAGTGATCCGGTATTACATTACATGTATTTACTTGATTTTATACCTATTTAGAAAGACTGACGCATATGTGAGAAGTAGAAGTTTAAAAATGATAGCAGTGATAATAGTAAGTTAGCAGTCTTATAAAAATAAATCAAATGTTTGTGATGCATTATAACTATAACTTATTATGGAATGGGCTATAGCAAAGTAATATAAATTATATTTCATTAATTTGGTAAATTTAAGACAACATAAGTGCAAATTCGGTATCAGTAAAGGGCTCTTATGCACGAATACTGATTTAAAGGCCCATAGCACACAATGCCTTAATTACAGAGAATCTCATGGGCTAGTCACAGGCAGCACTATTAGAATATGGTATGAAATAGTCAAAAAAAGTGTTATATAGTACATAACTCCGCATATACCTACAGTACCATACAACGGCATAACAATTTGTACTGCTATAGTGTTACAAGATGGTGTGCTCAGCAGAACGGGTTTCATGGATGAATGCAAAATCCAGGAAAATGCTGGACAATATTTGCATGGGGCTGAGCACTAAAGATAACTACAGAAATAATAATTTTATCCATAACACTAATTATACATCACTTCTGAGTAAGCTCTGTACGTAAGAAAAAAACATGTACACAAAATATATATCAGCAAGGCTACCCTTACAGATGCTCGATACAGCAGTCAAATCACATTTACATGTGTCAGACATTTGCTTGTTATCCCTTTTATTTGAGTAGCACTGGGTAGATGAAAAGGGGAAGGGAATGAAGTAACACCAAAAAAAAAGAGGAAAATATATTAATGTACCAAATAAACACCAGGCTACCCTGGTGAAGTGAAAAAATGGATTAAAGGAAAGGTGAAAGAGTTCTATAAAAGGTCTAAAATGTTAGGACCTGCCCTCTTTACCCTTTGTTTTCTTTCATCAAAAGAAAATTACTAGCATTCTGCACTGAAAGAATTGTATGTTGTGTAGACACTGCATCTAGTACTGTACATAACTTCTAAACTTAAAAATTCAATGTGTTACATATTAAATTTTAAATGTTTTTCATAGTTTTTCCTAAACATTTTCATTCATAAATTGTTGCTTTCTAATATGAAGAAAGATGATTCAGCATATTCAAGATGTAACTGGACGTTAGTGGAGAACTTTACAAATAACTCTGTAAGAGGTTCCCATCCTAGAGAGACCATTTAGTACTTAGCTTGTAGTCTTTGTGGGTTTACTGCCACAAAGCCAAGTACATTGAACTTTTAGGATCTCGAGACAGAAACATCAGAATCTAACCATCCCAAAACCCACAATATGGAATTATAGACTTGTCCCCCTCCCTCAGCAGGACCTATGTAAGTGCTTGTTTCTGTGCTTGCATGAGTAGGGTGTTTTCTGATTCAGTACAGTTTCAGGGTTGTACCTGATCAGTGTTGTGGATGTTGATATTTCTGCCTCAAGATCTTGCAAGTTCGACATAAGCATACTCGGGTTGTGATAGTAAACAATCTTTGCACTCACTATGAAACAGGTTCTATCTACTTTTATTGCTTTCAGGGTTCATCTGTATACCCCACATAAGATTTCCCTGCAACTAAACTGTTATGTCTGCAACTGCATATTTGTAACAAGACAGTTACATATGATACACTCCCAAATCTTAGCAATATAGACCTTTATATTGCAAATGCATGTCAAATGAAAGAACATTAGTCACTACTCATAAAAATTAGTTTAGGCAATGCAGTAACTTCTTAATTAAAGAAAAAGAAAAACAGATGTGGTCTGTAATAAAGAAACTTAGTTATGACAGTTAAAACTGGTCACAGGCTTAAGAAATGTTTTATTTGTTCCATGATGCCTTACATTAATAATGTGCTTTTTTTCTTAGCATAATGCTGTTTAACCTAACCAGTGAGCTATGTCAGAATACTTCATCATTGCTGCACTTTTCCTGACTTTTTACTGACTTTATACTTATGATGTAATATGCTATATTTGTTTAAAACACAGTGAGTTATAAGCTTGGAAGAGTGACATTTTAACAGCACTTTCTTTTTGGCAGCATGTCTAGTTTATCTTTCTGTACTATAATAAAAAACATGCTATGGCAGAAATGACTTCATGCTGTTCCCACAGTGCCATGACTTTAAAAGCCTAGTCAAAAACAAGAAGCAGGGAAAGTTATACTGCATTATTATACCAATCCAATTTAATAATTGGCATTTTTTGATTTTTCTGAATTCTTAGCAAATATATGGAAATAATTAACATTCATACAACGTGATTAATATACACCAAAACAATTAATGTGAGAGTACAGATTACATTCTAGCATCACTTCCATGTTCCAAACAAAACCCATTGGTACATACAAATAAATATCCCACATACTTGTACTTAGTAAAAGCTTTTACATATGTTCTGACTATTTATCCACTCTATATCTTTCAAATGTCTATGTTTTGCAGGACATCCCTTATTTTGGCCATGATGTTTACCTTGTCCCCTGTTAATTTTCTAGTCAGTCACTGAGGAATGCAGTCAGTCAGTGATGCCAAGCATTAGTGCTTCATACCTCTTGTTGCTCAGAAAATGCATGTTGATGCAAAGCTTGTCACTCTATTCACTTTTTAAGTAAATTAGAGTAATATTTAAAAGCTGTCACTGATCAGGAGCTTTTGTCACCCCATTATTTTTACTTTGTTCAGACTTCTTGAGCAAAGAAGTTGAGAGGTATGATTAATTCTTCAACGTGATCATTTATTGCTTCCCAGTTTGCAGGAGGTGGTGTTTCTATCTATATTAGAGATAAATTCACCTCCTGTCTAGTTAGACTGGACAACTCCATGGAGTTACTCCAAGTTCAGGTTACTGTGGATAAGACTCCTATTCAAGTCATAGCCAGTTGTAGATCCCTTTCCATAGGTCAAGACATGCACAAAGCCTACTTGACCAAACTGGAGTCAATCCAAATTTTCTCAAACACTCTGGTTATGGGGGATTTCAATTATACCACCACCAACTGGGAAACCTACTCTAGCCCTAACTCACTACCACAAAAGTACCTTGACTTTGTTAACTCAGATGCCCTGGAATAAATTGTTCATACCCTGACAAGAGGAACAAACATACTAGATCTGGTCTTCACTAACAAGACAAACAGATGCACTGCCACAACTGTCGGACCCTCATTAGTTAAATCTGACCACAAATCAGTCACCTGCAAGCTGGTACTAACACGAACCCACAAAGGGTGAAATCAGACTAAAAGACTTCACCAAGGCAAACTATACCCACCTAGGTGAAGGTATAAATGCATTCCAAGCGCTTTTCCCAGCTGAAAGTGGTAACTACACTGAAGCTTACACTAAAGCCCTCTACAAAAACTTTCATAAGTGTATAGACATGACTGTATCAGAAAGAATGAAAGACAGAGCCCCAAGTAAAAACAAGCCACCATGGTGGACATCCAGCATAAAAAAATTATCAATAAACACAAAAAGTTGCTATCCAATAAAACAAAGGCAAGGCCCCAACAATGAAAATGCACCCTCCTCAGCCTCAACAGGCAAATAAGACAACTTGTCAAATCCTCTAAGGGCTTCTTTGAGAAAAATTTAGCAAGTACAGCCAAGGATAACCATAAGGCCTTTTACAGCTACATACATAGCCTAAAAGGTAGGACCCAAGCATGTTCAGAACTAGTGACTAACGTTATCACACACACTGACCCCACAGAGATAGCAAACCTACTAGTGGATAGGTTTGGCAAAAATGTCACTCCCTTACCCATACCTCTCAATTATCCCTGATTTTCAGTGACGGCCCTGATTTTGACTCAGATTTTAGCTTTGTCCCTCTTAATCCCTCTTAACACTGGTGCCTTTTGAACAAAAGGTGGTGAATTATACTACCCCCTCCAAACTTATCAAAAACATTCCCCCAAACTTCCCCCCGATGCTACATATCGGAAGAGCAGATCATTAAAGCCTTGTCCAAGGCAAAAAACACAGCCTTCCTGGGATCAGATGGTATTACAGGCTGAATTAAGTACCCTTTTCAATCATAGCCTAACCACAGGCAGAGAACAGCAACAGTTATTCCCCTCCACAAAGGTGGCCTAACAACAGACCTGGGGAATTACAGACCCATAAACCTGACCATTCTCACCTGTAAGGCCACAGAACATATAATTGTGGACCTCATAAATAAAAATATAGGCAATCTCCAAACCCTGTGTCCAACCCAATTTGGCTTCATCAAGGACAGATCCTGCCTGTTAAATCTAATGGATTTCTTCAAAAATGTGACCAGGACCATTGATGATGGCAAATCTGTGCACACAGCATGTCTCGACTTGGCAAAGGCTTTTGAAACAACCCCATGTTCAGGCATTACCAATAAACTTAGCAAACTGAATGTAAACCCCTTTGCTGTAAGATGGGTTGCCAGCTGGCTCACAAACCAGGCGCACACTATTAAAGGGGATGACTCCACATCAACCAGTGGATGTGTCACCAGCTGGATGCCACAGGGGTCAGTGCTGAGCCCCCTACTGTTTGGTATATACTTCTCAGACATTCAGGTCAAAACTAAGGGGTTGTGGCTGACCAGGTTTGTGGATGACTGCAAACTGGGAGCAATTATTGAATCCCCAGATGATGTCAGTATATGTCAGGAGGGTCTTATGCAGACCAACAACTGCTGTCTTAGTTACAGTCGCAAACTGAATGCAAAGAAATGCATCGTCATTCCCTTCGGCAAAAACAATGTCCCTTCACACTATCAAATGGACAACAATACCCTAAGTACTCACAAAGTGGTAAGGGATCTGGGATCACAAGATTGTGACCTTAACTTTGACCTCCATGTGTCTACTGTAGCAAAGAAGACTTTCTATGTAGCACACTAGATTAGTAAAGGCATTACCTCAAGAGCAAAGAAGGTTATAACCCCTCTATATTTGGGAGTAATCAGGCCCATAATTGAGTATAATTCCCTGTTTAGCATGTACAAAGCACCTGCAGTAATTGGAGAGACCTCAGAGGTTTCTAACAAAGAAGATCAAGAGACTCCAGCACGTGTCTTACACAGACTGAGTAAAGTCCATTTCACTATACTTTGTATCATAGACTTATGCCTGGCTTACAGATCAATCTCAGACCCAAACCTAATGAATGTGCTGCATATCCATAAATCAAACAGGCCTAGAGCTACCCATTCCAGGAACCTAAATATGGCCTGAGACTTAAATAGAACATGCTGGAGGGACAGATTTGTTTCCCAGCGACTGCTGTGCCTTTGGAATAGGCTACCAATTCATGTGAAACAGAGCACCTCTATGTCACTGTTCAAGAGGAATCCAGGTGAGTGGATGGGGCACCCTCCTGGACATGGACAGTCATTACTAAATTCAGTCCTGGGTACTGACTTGCATATCTATGGTATGGTTTACTATGACTTACCCCAAATGGCAGTCAGTCAAATAGCCGATGTTCAAAATTACGGTGTCCAAGGGGCAGGAAATCAAACCAACAGAGTTTGACCAAGTTTAGTCGAGTTGCATGGTGCACTTGACCTTTTGGCATGCAACATACCAAGACTATGGAGGGATGTCGCACTTCAGTGAGGAACAGAGAATTAGCCCGTTTCCACATTGTAGTTCGATCTCGAGTTGGTATATTTAATCTGCAGGGGGTGTGGGGGGTGCAGTGGAATTAACGTATTGTTGAATGTAGAGTACATTGGTGCATTACTGTGTATAGCAGGAGGTGAGTGATGTCACCTCCTGCTATGTAGAATACATCGAACCATGGAGGTCGATGTATTCAATTTAATTGTGGTTTACTATTTGGAATTTCGAATTCAACATTTCAGGTCAACATTGTAAATGATCGACCGAAGTTGAATCAACATTTCCATAGTAAACCCTATGGTTTTACATTGGTATGAAATGGCTAGTCTTGAAATAACCTCCAGTTTGATAACCAATAAACTCATATAATCCTATGAAAACCTATCATATCGCCTGCCATTTTCCTAACTAGAAAGAAATCCAAGTGACTGGTCTGGATCAGACATTTCCAGGTAATATCCATTTGTTAACCAAAAAAGGACACACAGCCCATTTTCAGGAATGATCTGGGAGCAACGTCTGGATAGGTGACTTGCTTAAGATCACACAATAGGCAAGTAAGTGCTGAGAGAATCAAACTCTGTACCACAGAAACTATAGCTCACACTTTTAACCCACTGTACCAAATGCAGATCACTCAATTTTCCTCAGTATCCTTCCATGCTGAAAAACAGAGAAAAGAAAAAAGAAAAACAAATCAGTGTTCCAGTGAAAATCAATGACTACTACCAGGTGTACAATAAAGGTCTACACTTACTACCAGGCATACACTAAAGGCCTATACATGTAAAAACAATAATTATTTAGTCATACATGCTTTAGAATTATGATACTGTCTTTCCACCTTGGATTGGGGATCCTCATAAAAATCCTAAAACAGGCACTCCTGGTGACGCAAATGCAACAACTGCAGAAATATTTTTGTCTCTTTCATGCATCACATGGGAGCTTTCCCAAAATCAGCCCTGCCACAAGCTACAGACACTTCCTAGGTTAAAACCAGGAGTGAAATGGTATATGAATCATGTAGGTGACTGTCAGGATTTCATGTAGTATGACTCAATGAGTAGTGTGGCAGCATGACATAGCCAATGAGTAGTGTGGCAGCATGACATAGCCCAATGCCAATGTGCACCAATGCATCTACAATGGGCATGCATGGTGAGGAAGATGCATACCCATACAATATGGCAGCATGCCTCTGCAAAAGATTTAGTGTACACTGACATGGTAACATGCAGCAAAGCATTCCACTGATGACCACTGCACCCCTATAGGATGATGACTGGCTTGCAGAAGCCAGAGGGCTTGGGAGTGTCATGAAGCCTCCTGGACATGTGCAGTATCCATCATGTCCTACCCCAGGTTTTAACAAGAAGGTATAAACCTCATAGCACACTGTAGGACAGCTAATGCACTGCACTGTACAATTCAGAAAAGGTTATTACTTAATTTCTTCATTAGCATAATTGCCATGCTATGAGCACTGTAATAATGTGATAAAAACTGCCATCACCATTGTGGTGCTAATCAGGCTACCTATAGTGTTCTACATAATAGAAAATTACTCTGCAATTGCTGTGATAAAGGTACATGGGTCAGTAGCTGGTATGTATACATAGTAGATATATGTACCTCAGCCTTCCCGGACACATGTCAAGACAGCAGCCACACACCTGATAAACTGATAAACATTGGGGATTGCCTGAGTGCACAGACAAAGAAGTACATGGCAGACTGCATACCCTCTGCTACAGAACTGCAGCTGCAGTACACATAGTCAGGGGTCAGGTGAGCCAGGCACACCTGATGAATGGTACAAGCTGCGGATGTGATCTGTGGAACATATGGCAGTGTGTTTTGAGGGGACAAAGATCCATATGCTGTAGAAAAATCACAGAGTGCATGACAACCCTCCCATGTTGCACTGATGAGATTGCTGTGGGGACATGATATGTGAAGATGGTGTATAGTAGATATGCCACTCATTGCAGACATGTCCATCATTGGGATGGTGGAGTGATACAGCTAAGGTATAGATATCTGTGTCCCAGCACTATCCAGAAGTGTATGCTCCCATGTTCAGGTGCATTAACAATATCGAAATAGTGACCGTGGCTGGAGAAGTTTTGACTAAAAGGCAGACAGGGCTTACATGCACATGAATGGTACAAATCCGAGCCTGACAAGACCTTCTGGGAGTGGGTGTGGTAGGGCCTGATTGCAGGTGTCAAAGGTGTCAGTCATCATAACCATGTGACACAAAAGGTCTGCTGCAGGCAGGGTTGCCAGACGTCCCTATTTGGGCGGGACTGTCCCGAGATCAGCAGCCTGATCCCGAGTCCCGCCCTGCCGGTTTAAATCCCGGCCAGCCTCCGCTTTGTTTGTTTTTTTTTTTTTTTGATTGTCCCGTATACCTGGCATACGGGCCAATCAAAAATTGCTAAACACGGAGCCTCTTGTGTTCCGCATTAAACACGAGAAGCTCCGTGTTTAGCGATTTTTGATTGGCCCATATGCCGGTATACAGGCCAATCAAAAATTGCTAAACACGGAGCTACTTGTGTTGAATGCGAAACTGCAATGCATTAAACACGAGAAGCTCCGTGTTTAGTGCAGAGTTACTGAGTGAGCTCAGTTCTTTAATGTGGAACTGTGTTCCGCATTAAAGACCTTTTTTTTTGGTCTTCACTTGTCGTGAGAGACCTTTTTTTTTTGTCCCTACCTGGAGGTCTGGAAATCTGGCAACCCTGGCTGCAGGGTCACTGACAAAACTCTGAACACTTGCACAAAGGCCCAAGTCCTTTCATGGGAAATGATGACCACAGGTCAAGGTCTACTATCAAATATCACTCTCACTGATGCAAGAGACTTCCTGGTGTCCCTGTCAGGGGACAGTGAGAAGACACTAATAGAAGAGGCCTGGATGCGGAAGCTGAACTGGTCACAACATTGTGTCTCTATCAGGGGCCTAGAAGTTGGTATTACCATAGTGCAGTAGCATAGTGCTGCAGCACACCACTGGCGTGATTATTCTGATGGTAAACACTACCATATCTCCTTACAGACACACATATTGCAGCAAAATCCTCACAGTATGTCTGTCTTCATTGTTTGCATAATCTGTTTCCTGCAATGCTGGTGCAGCCATAGGATATCAGATTATCACATGTCAGCATTTGTACACACAAGTGTTTGTCTGCCTTTATAGGCGCAATGGTCCTAGGGTCAGCCACAATGGATTCTAACATTGGTGCATCATTGGAGACAGATAATGATGGCAAACTAACCTTAACACATTCCAATGGTACAGTATCACTGACAGCAATAGTTGCACTGGGAGGCATGCTCCTGCTCCCATCTACTGACACAGCTGTCCCACCTGTGCAACCCACTCCTGCCTTTACACTGGGTATGAAAGAACATGGCATGCCTAGCTATCCAGTACAAGGTGCACAACTGGTAGATGTGGTGAAAAGTGGCATTACAAGCAGTCCTTTATGACAGTGTGAGTGCATTCACTGGCCCACATGACCTCAGAGAAATGGGTAATATCATAGAGCACCTGCATAGTGGTGTTTTTTCCTGCTTCAGTCTATGAGAATCAATCTATGGGAATCAAAAAATGTTCTTCATAAGTTGCAGCGTGAGATCAAAAAATTGGTGTAGTAAGCATGAAACCCACTGTGTCTCCTGATGGCCACTGGGAGGTTCCGATAGTTAGGATGGATAATGCTTCATATACCTTAGTCTTCACAAAGATTTATATTCTGCACATCAATTGGAATTACAAGTGGGAACATCAAAAGTCTGAAAGCTGTCAAATGGTGTCTGTGTCCACACAATAGCATATGACTATGTCCCTATTGTGAAGGTGGTAGTAGGTTAGGCATATTTGGAGCTATCTGCAATGTAGAAAGTACTAAAATACACCATTGTGGTCACTGGCTGTGAGGATGGCCTCTAACATATGCTGACCAGCTAATGTGGATGCTACTCCTAGCATCCTAATGCTGTCTGTCTGTCTATCTCTGTTTAAAGAGAAACAACAAAGTTGCTGCTTATCACATCTTGCTGTGCAATTTCTATGTTTTGAAATGGTGCCACTGTATTGTTTACCTCATTTGAATTCACTGTTGACCTCATTTGGATAATGCCACTCATTTCCATGTCATTATACAGTCATTTACATATGGTGCTGACCATCGTATGTAAATGACTGCATAATGACAGTCAGTTACATATGATGCTGATCACCTATTTTCCTAGGTAGCGTCATCACACTGCTTATGTCACTGAATCAGCTCCACCCCTCAGGTTACCACTCATCATGCAATTTATGTAATGCAATGCACTAGTAGAAACAGAGGACCATGGGAATGATAATAAGCAATTAATCACAGAGACCACAAAATGTTTAACCATATATATCTTCAATTAGAGAAACTTAAATGTTTTTGTACCCCCCCCCTTTGTCAAGACTTAATACTGCTTACCTCCCAAATCATCCAGGACATTACATAATAAACCTTGTGTAAATCTGCATTTCTGAATCCCATCGGTAATGTCTTCAGGCTGTGTATGATGCACTGTGTACAAGGATTAGAATAGAAAGACAGAAAAATAAAGTAACAGTCATTCACGTCTCAGCTACTCAAATGATTCACATTCATACTTGCTGTGCAAGGAAAACATTATACTTGTACCAAAATCCTTTATTTCTATAGATAAGAAATTAAAATATTACATGCATTGCATTTATTAAACTAATCTTTGCATTTAATGTTAACTCTTACATATTATTGTTTTAACCCTAAACAACTACTGAGGATTTTGTATACATGTCTGTGATAGTGCTAGACGCAGACTTAAGGTGATACTTAACTTAGGTTCTGAGATTTAGGCTAGGCCTTTGGAGAGCAACTGCTATGCTACACAAATATTACTTTTGTAGATGTAAGACTAAAACATAGGAACATAGAAAAAGGAACATAGTATACAATCATGGGGACCATAAGATGCCTAACTATATGCACCTTTAAGAAGGCAAACTTATATGTTCTTGCCACCTCTTTCAAGCTCTTAATAATGCTTACCTCCCAAACTGAGTAAAGTTGTACATAATAACTCTGGTGGAAAACTTCTATCTATCCATTCAGCCATCAAGACTAGACCTAAAGGTAGCCAAGGTAGTATGTTGTTTGACCTATAGTGGTACCTTATTCCTTTGGCTAGGAATGCTTTGAATTAGGAACATATCCCTCTAGTGAGTCTTGTTTATTTGTTTGTGTAAAGTTAGGCCTTAGTTTCGGTGTTTGTAGAGCCACTGGTTTTGTGATTGAACTAAGAGGTCAAATAGGACAGAGTCTTTCATGGCTCGAAAAAGCAAAACACAAGTCGCCAACTTGTAGACTACTGAATATATGGAGAGTCATGCTAATCTATCAGGCTATTTCAACAATTCAAGACCTTTAATTTTCTTGGCTAGAAATCAATGGGTCCTTTCTAGTCGAGCGATATGCTTGGATTTCTACATACCAAAAGGGGCATTATATTCAATGATGGATCTGATAAGGGAAAACTACAATGGTAAGATGACTTCTATGGATCTTGAAGATGGTCTTTTGAATAAAGTGGGACAGATATAAGGATTTCATGACTGGAGTGGAAACATGATGATCAAATGAGAGAGTTATTCACAAAAGTAGCTAGGTCTTTATGATCATATCAGTCTGAAGACGAGCATCATTTATAGCATATAAGGTGGGGGAAACCTTTCCGTCAAATAGTATTATGCTGCACTTTTTTCATTTAATTTGAGCCTGTTTTTGATAAGCCTTGTATTTTCATATTCCAGCCCTTATTGGAACTGCTTTGTATCACTGTATGAGTGGATTACAGTGCCCAGTTTATAGTCATCAGCAAACTTGGTCAACTGCATTTCTGGGATATAGGCTTCGATGTCTACAGGAGAGGGCCCAGAACCTACCCCTATGAAACCTCACTAGTTATAATTTTACATTTAGAAAGGAAGTCAGCAACTTTTAAAGCTTGGGATCTGTTGGATTGCCAGTTTGGAATCCAACAAACAATGCAGGGGTTTTCATTAGGCTTGTCTAATTTTTCAATAATATCACTATGGGGGATATTGTCAAAAGCATTGGCCAGGTCAAGCTAAGCAGTGTACACATAATGACCACTGTCCACAGCCCTTGTAACCTTTCCAAAGAGGCATATGGGTTCAGGAGACAGGACATGTCCTTCACAAAACCAAACTGGTCGGGATCTAGGTCAGTTAAGTTGCCTATGTCTGCATAAACGAGCTCTGCTATGATATGTTGCATGGCTTTGCATGTAGCGCTGACAAGGAGAATGGGTCTACAATTACCTGGGTCTGTACAGAGTCCATCCTTATATAGGGGAGTCACAGCGGCTCTTCTCCCAGGCATCAGTAACAGACCCTGTAGGTAGGTTGAGGTTGAATAGTTTATGTAGAGACTCAGAGAGTGCAGACTAGGAACTCATGAGAATGCACTCTGGTATGTTGTCTAGTCCCATGGAAGTATTATTTTTGGCCTTTGACAGGGATTCTAAGACTTGTTGCAATGTGATTTCATAGGAAACTAAATTATCAGGGATAGTGACAGCAACAATGACAGTAGGGGGAATAAAGTTAGCACTAAATGTGTCTGCTAATATATTAGTTACATCCTTGGTGTCAGTAATCACCTATGAACCTATAAATGGGTGATATCATGGGTGTGCTTAGTGCATTGCTGGACACAGTCCTCAAATTTCTGACATAACCGAAGAAAGATACGTAGTTTTCTTTTGAATCTGTAGCAGTCTTAAGTTTATACTTTGCTTTACATTTTCTAATAGTATTTGTAAATTCTTCGTAAGCATGTTTAATTGTAGTGTTAAGGTAGGGAGATGGAGATTTCTTACAACTTTTTATTATGGTAGCATTTGTTTTCATATGGCTAAATCCTCCAACATCATACATTCTCTTCAACTCATAAGCCTTTTGTATTCCCCTCATCTTACTACTTTGAATGACTATGTTAATAGTATTCCACTATAGTGACCATCTAGATCTCTATGGGTCCGGTCATGCTATTCAATACTAGCTTGTGTTGCTCATGTCTTACACATATATTTCTGACTTTTACTATAAAGTAATTCCTGCCATTTTCCCTGCATGCCAGACTTCTTACCATTCTCTAGCATATTCTTCCTAAGCTGTACTTTTACAGTCCAAGTATTCGTCATCAGTAGTTTATCTGTCTCTCAAAACTAGTGTGAAACCTAAACCATTATTCTTTGTATCACATCTTATTGCTTTGTATGCCTTCTACTTAAGGTGTTGTATAACCTTGATCTTCGCCAGTTACTACGACTTCCCTTAATTGTATTTGCTACTATGCTTTATCACTTTATTTTTCTGTAGTATTTTGAATTATTACATATTTCTGAAACTTTAATATCTGTGCTCCCTTTATCAATGGACATTATCTCTGTAGGAAAGTTCTGGTTAGTAAAAGGCAAATTCAGTACAGCTGTTAGAAAATAAATGATGCACAGCATTGACCCTTGTTTTCTCAAATACATGTATCTAAAGATATCCCATTTTTTCCATTCTGCAGCCAACTGTAAGCATTAGAAATTAAGTATTTGCCCATGACATTGTAGATGGGAGTCATTGACAGGTGTTTCATGTCTGTGCAGTGAATATTGAGTATCATGTAGTGTATTATGATCTGCAGCTGCTCAGATAAGTATCTAGGCAGTAGTAGCAGTGGTACTGGTCTGCAGCTGCTCAGATAAGTATCTAGGCAGTAGTAGCAGTGGTACTGGTCTGCAGCTGCTCAGATAAGTATCTAGGCAGTCGTAGCAGTGGTACTGGTCTGCAGCTGCTCAGATAAGCATCTAGGCAGTCGTAGCAGTGGTACTGGTCTGCAGCTGCTCAGATAAGCATCTAGGCAGTCGTAGCAGTGGTACTGGTCTGCAGCTGCTCAGATAAGCATCTAGGCAGTCGTAGCAGTGGTACTGGTCTGCAGCTGCTCAGATAAGTATCTAGGCAGTCATAGCAGTGGTACTCCAAGAAGAGTATATAATACATTAGTGGAGCCATGTGCACTGGAAGAGTTATATTAGCAAAATGTATATATTTAGATTGATTTCTGACATCACAAGAAAGGCAGGAAAGTGTGTCCAAGCATGCACTAGGGTAGGCAAGCCCTCACAAGCAGTGAAGTACTATATTACTGCCTCGTGCACATTGTCAGACAGCCAAAGGAGAGCCAGCCCATCAGTGCCAAGCCAGTTCATTATATCAATGTTAAGGAAAGAAGTGTATCAAATAGTTATCAAGGAGGGAATGACAAACATAGAAAGCTACACAACTATATACATAAGGAATGACAGATAGAAGGAAGATGTGTGTGCTTTTCTGGTGAGGAAGAGTCACACTTTTTCATACATGAAGGTGGTGCTGAATATTTGTGGGGGTTAAAGAAGGAAAGGAGAAGGCTGCAGAGGCAGACAAATATGAATAAAGTGGACCCACTGTCAAATAAAAGTGGTTGTGACAGTACAGGTGGGGATAAGAGTGGATGTACAATGAAAGACATAGGATGAGTTGCTGCAGAATGGAAAGACTGGACAAAAATAAGGTACGAGGAATGATGCATAAGGCAGGGGAACATAGGAATAGGGGATATGGCAGGGTAAATGGCAGATGCATGAATAGCCCTGAAGCAAACTGCACAGACATCAGTCACCTCCATAACTGGTGTCATAGGCAAGCTACACCTCCGACGGCCTGACGATCAGGGCATGCTGGTCACATGACTCAACCACCAATGCCAGCAAGAACTCCACAGTATTAATGCAGGTTTCTAGCTGCCAGTGCACCTCAGATGACACTAGCCTACACAACTGCTGCTGGGAGACCACAGTGGACATCTCCAGGCCACTATTGCAAGATAAGCCTTCACCTTCAACTGAAGTAGTGGCCATGTAGGTCTCTAGCAAGGCCCTTAAGTCACCTTAATCAGTGAGACCTTCATTCCCCTGCTGTGAGGCAGGCCTGTTAATGAATGGCAATCCAGTGTCAGAGGAATCACCTGGCTTAGACTGAGGTGACTGCTGCTGCTCCTCTGCCACCTCTACAACTGGACCTGCAGAAGGAATAGGAAAACAAAAAGAAAACATTAGTACACACATATGTTATAAATAGCATTACAGCTGTACAGTATAGCAGTGTGGGGGGCATTTTCACTACCCTGCTAGGACAGAAGCTTTTTTTCCTCTGACACTCCTCCATATTTGTTTGCACTCCTTGGAAACTGTAAGACCAAGTCAATAATTTAACAGGAAGACTCTCTTCTAAGGAAATATTCAGTCTAGGCTACATATCCTTCCTTATGCCATCTGACTTCCTCAGAGAATTCTCCAACCTCCCCTCACCCTCACTTACACAGCAACCATGAAACAGAGAGACCCAAACCCCCCACGAACCATTCTGCTTCACTAACATAATGACTAAGCAAATTTTACCCATACTTGAACAGATTAAACTCAATCTGCACCCCCCCCCGATCTGACAATGTCTGCCACTAGTTTCTTCACCACTATAGAAACGTCATCACCACCCTTGTTAAGGACACTTACGAAGCCTGCCTCTATTGGAAATCCTCCATACTAAACAAATCCAGTCCCTTGTCCTGTAGTCACATTTTGCCATATCTCCATCTTACCCACACTAGGTAATATTTTAGAAACAAATATCAATAAAGAACTTAATTTTTACCTACTAAAATATTAACTGCTCTCCATCAAACAGCACATCTTCTGGTCTCGGAGAAATACACTGACAGCTCTCTGGAATTTGGATGGTGATATTTTAAGTTATATGGATAAAAAGAATCTGACCAGAATTCTGTTATTTGATCTAGCCCATGCCTTTGACATGGCTGACCGCTCAGATCTACACCTTCTTTGAGACGTCGACATCAGCCCTAAGTCCAGCAGGTGGTTGAAAGACTTCCTATGCAGCAGATCTTTCAAAGTAAAGATGGTTTACTTTTCCAGCTCTGCTTTCATTCACTCTGGTGTCCCATAGTGTTTAGCTCTGCTTTCATTCACTCTGGTGTCCAATAGTGTTTAGCTCTGCTTTCATTCACTCTGGTGTCCCATAGTGTTCAATTTTACACCAATTCTATTATCAGTTTTCATCAGGTAACTTCTGCTCGATCTGCCCCAATTATTACTGCGTCTGTACAATGATGATATGGTCATTGCTAGGTCTGATCCAGCTCATAACACTATTGAAAATCAATTTCAAAAGGATCTTCTACACAGCTGACTGAGCTGCAATAAACTACTAATCAGTTTCAAAGAAAAGTAAGTCCATTCTCTTTGGCACCAATAAAAGACTAGCCAAATTCCCCCAGTCACTTCATATCTTTGACTGTGACAACACTCCCATTGAAACCAACATATCTTTTAGATTTTAAGGGATTTGGCTAGACCAGTCACTAAACTACCAAGAACGCACTGAAAAAGCTGCAAGCCAAGTTCAGCCATCTATTTATTTTCTGGACCAATATAATATCTGAGCTCTTTTCTCCTCTTGCCAGAGTTGCTATTAAAAGGGCACCATTCTTGACCAACTCAAGTATGGTTTCCCTTTGTTTGTCTCTGCCTCTCCCACTGTCAAAAGCACAGCCATCCTTCAGACCATCTCACATTAAATATGTTAATTAATATCAAACTCATCATGGAATGGACATCACTGCCTCACTTTGTCCAATGCTAAATGTAAGTCAGAGACAAGCTTCTTTATAGCTCCTTACTTTTTGAAAATATTCAGATAAGATACCTCTTTCCCTTCTTTCTTCAGAACCTTTTACTGCAACCCAAACTTATAACCAAAAGCACACAAAATTTTGTACCACCCTGAGGATACCCCCTCACTTAAAAATATTATTAAGCCATATAGCAACCTAAGATCCCTACAGTCAGTCGATAAACTACTGGTCCAAACCCACAAAGCTAATAACTCTGCTGGTGAATCCCTGTTTGCCAACTTCATTGGCAAAACCTGGAATTCATTGCCAGACGATATAACCCTACAATCCTCCAAAAGTCTCTTCAAAAAAAAAACCTCAAACAGTATCTCAAAGTGAATTGGCTATGCCTATGTACCAACCCTGATTAAGCTATAAACTAAAAGCATATTCTGCAATTATCATAACTTGTAACTACATCACCAAGCTCTGCTTCCAATCTGATGTCTCTTACTTTTAATTGTCTGTCCATGAGAATTGTGAGTTCCTACTAGGGAACACTACTAACCCATTGTATATAATCACTTTGTTTTTATAATTGTTTGCTAACTTCTGTGTAATCTATGTAAGTTTGTCTATGTGGAGCTTTTCTCCCTGGGCCTCCACTGAAAATGGACATGTATCCAGTCGGACTATCCTGGTAAACAAATGTAAAATAAAATAAAATAAATAAATAAAGAAGTCAACCCAGATGCGGTTCATCCATCCAAACTCCTTCTGTCAGATTACACTTTACTAGCCATAGCTTCTCAGTACTTGCTCCTTAACTATGGTGGTCACTTCTCCTGGTCTTAATTGAAAATGCAGATTACTTACTGTTCAGACCACAGTTCAAATGCTATTTACTAAAACAGTCTGACTGTAACTGTCCATCCAATGGGCATGTCACTTAATTCAGTACTTTCCACTGGGAAAACCCTACAACTAATTCAAATCTCACCCACCTGCTACACATTCATAGGTTCTCAGTTGTGGGTTGGGTGGATTATGCCCGTACTACTCTAACATCCCTGGACATGACCTATTCTCTGCTCATTTCATCTGATCGTATACTACTGACTTCCTAATCAAGCTATTACTACTGTAAACACTTTCATTTCCTTCTTTTCCTCTCTGCTATTATTTTTATTCTCCCTTTTATATTCTCCAACATCTATACTGCTTGCTGAATTTTCACTGTTGACTTGCAAATGTCAACCTCTGTGTAATTGTATGCAGCTTAGTGTTTTGTTACATTCTGATGTAACCTGGTTTGATCCAGCAAATGGTCCTTTTGTGATCAGTGTTCTACCCATATCAACAAATACAAATAAATCAGTAAAGTAGAAAGAGTTCAGCATAGTGGTAGACATGTTAAAAGAAGACAAAATGTTTACAGTAAAATTCTTAATGCTCTTTATCTCTCCCTGATCTATGGTTCCACTGTATAAGTCAGTCATGTTGGTACTAGCAGATGGCAGTGTAACCATGCCAGCACTGCTCACAAGAGTGGCATCACTCGCTGTTACGACAATACTTATATCAGGCATCCACCTTGTGCAAAGGGCCATCATACGGACCCAGTAGCCTCTCATGAAAGTTCCTTCTACCTCAGATACTGCATAGGAGACCTGCTGTTCCCTGCATCTGAGAAAGTCTTGCTGTTGGCGGTATCATCTTAAGGGTAAGAAAGTCGGGTTAGACACACATTACAGAGGAAAATAAACACACGTGAAGGCAATCAATCTGGTTAAAAATGGAAGAGGGGAACAACCCTCGCTTCCTCTTTTATTATAAAGCACATGGTCATGTGACCTCTCTTGACCTTTCCACACCAACGATGTCAGTGTAAGAGCACACATACAATCATTCACTCTCTTTAATTATTATTACCCAACACCCCCACTTGCTCTTACGCTCTATACAAATACATTTTAAGAACATATTTTTGGATAACTGTTCCTTCACATTCCAAATATGTAATACATAAACTTCAATCTTCGATTTCGTAGCAGGTTTAGTAAAGATATCTGCAACCATGTCTGTTGTCGGGCAATCTTCAATGATTATTTTGTCATCATTAAGTGCTGACCTGACAAAATGACACTTAATGTCAACATGTTTACATCTCTGTTGGCTTACTGGATTCTTCGACAAAGCGATTGCTCCTTGATTGTCCTCAAATATTGTTACTGGCACATACTTGCCCTCTCCATCCATTCCACTCAACAGCTGCACAAGGTACAAACTCTCCTGTGTTGTTGCTGCCAGTGCCATGAACTCTGCCTCACATGTAGATAAAGATACCGTTTGTTGCTTCTTTGATTTCCATGAAATAATAGGCCTGTCTCTGTTGAGGCTAAAGCAATAACCTGTTGTACTATGTCGTTTTGATCTGTTGCCCAATCTGCATCACTGTATGCTACAAGCTGAAGTTTCCCTTCACTTTTCTTGTAACACAGCTCTTAGGTTCATAGGTTCATAGGTTGGTACTAGGCTATCGGCCCTAGGGCCTATACAAGTCTAACCATAACAATTTCCTGGCTATTTCTTCCCACACTCTTTACTTCCCTGGACCCCTGTCTAGCAGGGCGACTGACTCTCTGTTCAATGTACCTTTTAAGTATCTTAACAAATGTTTGGCTAGCGTTAAATGAGATTCACTCGGTTGTGACAAATATTGTGAAAGTTTACTTACAATCCAGCTAAGATCAGGAGTCGTGCTTGTCATAACATATATCAAACTTCCCACAAGCTCACGATATTTTCTTGGATCTGTAGATTCACTGTCACATTCAAAGTTTGTTTTTTGTTCAGAAGGGGTACTTCTTACTTTACAATTCGACATACCAAATTCCTAAGAATTTTCGTGATGTACCTTTTTTGGTTCATTTGGTTCATTCATCTTTACTTCACCACTATTCTGAGTAAACTCAATGCCTAGAAAATGTCTTAGCTTTCCCAGATCTTTCATTTTAAATTTAGCTTTGGGCATTTCCTTTACATCGTTTAGTGATTCATTGTCACTAGCTGCTATAATGAGATTGTCAACCCATATAATTAGGACTGTTTTCCCATTTTCAGCTTGTCTAGTGTATACACAGTGGTCTGTGCGGTTTTGGATAAAACTATTTTCACAAAAATAATCGTGCAACATTTTGTTCCAATTATGCCCTGATTGTTTCAATCCGTATAATGACTTATTCAGTTTACAAACCAGTTTTTCATCATTATTTGATTTCTTTTTAAAACCTTCAGGTTGCTCCATATACACCTCACAGTCAATAGGAGCATGTAAATAGGCCATTTGCACATCCATCTGGTGCAATTCTAAATCATACTGAGCTGCCATCTGCATTAGAGTGCGTACAGATGTCATACTCGCAGTTGGTGCAAATGTTTCATTATAATCTATACCAGTGACTTGACTGTAGCCTTTAGCTACATATCTAGCTTTATAGGTCTCAGTATTATCTGCATTGTCTTTTACTCCCACATCCCAAAGACATGCTGTAGGTGGATTGGACACTCTAAATTGGCCCTAGGTGTGAGTGCGTGCATGTGTGTGCCTTCTGTGGAAGGTTGGGTGCCGGGCTGGCAACTTGACACTGTAAAACTCCACTGCCAGTCATGAGTGGACAGGTGATCCACTGTGGTGACCCCTAACCAGGAAAAAAGCTGAAAGAAGAAGAAGAAGAAGTAGGCACTGGGCATTAAAGTAGACATACTGAAGGAAAACAAGATAAGGGTGATGTACCCTTTCACTGTAATAAACACCCAAGGTGGATGGTAGCACATATGGTAGGATATGTCACACAAGACACTATAGTCTTTGAACATAAGTTGTGGTATGGCAACACATATTGGGGGCAGGGAACACAGAGAAACATGGGGATTCAATACACTGCTGCAAGAATGCGTGCCATGATAACAATGCTCTTTGCTGCAGTTTGTGTAGGAAAGAAGGGGAATGGTCGCAGCACATGGGGGCAGGTAAGTGGTCACCATATCAGGGAGGACAGTATGCAAACATATGGGCTATCCATAGATAGCCATGCACACACGGAGTGACTGATATGTGTAACTCACTGATGTAAATGTATTGTCATGGGATCACAACAAAGGCAACAATTGGATAGGTTCACCATCCAGGGGACTGAGGGCTAATAGTAGGTCAAGGGTAGATTACAATAGAGATAATTCGGGTGGTCGCCTGGGACCCATAGCTCTAGGTGGGTCCATTAACTCTGCTGCCTTTGGTGTTATACAGCCCTTTACAAGATACCTATTTACCTCATTTAAAACAATGTTCCTCTCTGTAGGTTTTTTTTTTCCCCTTTGTGTGCAATGCACTAGCATGCAGCATCGGTCAATGCATGACAGTTGCAAAATATTAACATGAGCAGGAGGTCACAGAAATTGAAGCAGTTACTGCAATATATTAAACAAGCTAACAGGACACTCCGTGTAGATTAAGACTTTTTTTTTACATAAAATGCATTATATTCCTTTTGTTTTATTTATAACAGTCTTTCCGTTTTAAGCATGGACTACTGAGCTGTATATTAACAGCACTATTTTTAAGCAAAAACACTTCAGAAGCACTAATCACTTTTGTTTTTCTTACAATCAGAAAAATGTGGCAGGAGGCATAGAGTACACAGAATACACTCCAGAGCTGAGGCTAGTTTATACAGCATTATTACAGGAGATACATGCATTATTACTGTAACTGGGATGGGGTAATGGCTTCCCTGGGTTCAAGCTGTCAGGGGTATGATTGGTAATGCATAATACTGCAAGTGGAGCACTGAGATTCATTTAATCTGCTGCACTCATACTGATAGATAATTATTAAACACTGATTTAAAAGCCTCACAATATATGTGTGCAATAGATTAAACTGTAGAAAGGAGCTTATATTATGTTTTCTTTTGCAGTTTAGCAGTTTAAGGAGGTGTTCTTTTTTTAATTCACAACTTTGGGTTGAAAAAGGCACCAGTGTAAAGACTGCCCAGGATGTCACTTGACCTACTAACAGCTTAATCTTTGCCTATATGGAGAAAAGTCCGACATTATAAAAGCTCAGAAATGTACTGGACAGACTGTAACTGGTATAATGGTTAAGGTCTTTGCCTTCCATACATAAGGTACAAAGTTTGATTCTGACCTTCAGTCAATGCATATATAGAGTTTGTATGCTTTCCTTCTATCTCTGTGAGGTTCTTACCAAAAACATGCTGAGTGTTTTCACCTTAAACTCACCCAAGAAAGAATGAAGTTGTGGAGAGATGCATAACCTCTAGATGGTGTCTATAGGGGGAAGAGTTGTGTAGACCAACTACCACTTTGGGCATCAGCTGTGATGTGCAGTACCCTCAAGGTAGGAGAACACAGATCACAGACTGTGTAGCATGTCAAGTGGTGTAAAATATGTCTGTAGGTGATTCAGTCATGACAACCATTGATATTTGGACCTGTCCTACTCTGGCCTACAAGGGACCCATGCTGACAGTGGGAGGGGTCCAGAATATGTGTATGTGCCGCTACTGGCCAGTGTATGTCTTCTTCTTCTTCTTCTTCTTTCGGCTTTATCCCGGTTAGGGGTCGCCACAGCGGATCACCTGTCCGCACATTGAATGGCAGTGGAGTTTTACGGTGTCGAGTTGCCAGCCCGGCGCCCAACCTTCCACAGAAGGCACACTCACACGCACACCTAGGGCCAATTTAGAGTGTCCAATCCACCTGCAGCATGTCTTTGGGATGTGCTCTCCATAAAACCCAGCAGCCCTGAATCAACAAGCCAAGCTACAATTAGCTGGTGTCCAGTTACCCGGCTTAGATTACCTGAGATAATTCTGTTAAGCAAAAGCTAGATGTAAAACCAATCAAATTGACAAACAGGAAGTTAGGATTGATACAGTTAATGTAGGCTCACTGAGAGGGTGCAGCTTGGAAGTGGATGACATGACAGTAAGGTAGAAGATGGACATCCTATGTTTCCAGGAAACAAGATGGAAAGGCAGAGCAGCAAAGTTACTTGGCTTGGGATCCACAGTTTAGTACATAGGAGTAGGACACTGGAAATGGTGTAGAAATTGTAGTGAAGGGCGGCTTCTGAAGATGGTAAGGAATATTTCAAATTAATGGCATCAGATTCCAATGTAATGATAGGGCATTATTCATAATCTCAGCCTATTTATGATAGTGATGGAAAAACTGCAAGCAGGGGATGCAGGGCCAATTTGATAAAGTAGGACAACAGGAATTGCTGATGATAATGTCTGACCTGAATACACATATCAGGACAAACAGATCATGATATGAGGATTGGCAACAGAAATAAAGAGGGAAAGTCTATTCTAGATTTCTATATGGCAAACGGCTTGATGGTGGCCAGCACAAGGTTCACCAAGAGAGACAGTCACAGCATCACAAACAAGAGTGGCCAACATGCAACTCAGGTAGACTTTCTCCTATTAATGAATGGACACTGGAGTAGAATCATCCTCAGTGAAAGAGTTGGCCCACACCATAAAACATGGGTTGCCACAATCAGCTGCAAGCAGTGGTCAGAGAAGGCTCTAAGGTTAACCGAGAGTAGGCTAAAGACCTGGAAGCTGACTGGAGAGAAAGCACAGGAGTACAATGAATTATTCGGGGCTCTAGTACTTCAAAAAGAAGAGGAAATAGGTGAACTTGAAGAAGAATGGCAGCAGCACAAAACAGAATGTGTGAGGACTACAGAACGGGTGTGTGGCCAAGCCAGGTATGGAAATAAGGTACATAAGGAAATCTGGTGCTGCAATGCAAATCTCCAGGAAGCCATCAAAAGAAAGAAGGAGTGAAGGAAAAAGAGAAAGCTAGAAAAGCTGGACCAGGCTGGAAAGGAATAGTTGTCACTTTACCAGCTTCCTGAAAGTGACTCAGTAGGTGGCACAAAGAAACAATTATCAGGTTGCAAGGCAAAGACAAAAAGATAAAGAAGATTGTCAAACAAACTTCATAAGGGATGCCAGCAGCAACCTGCTCACCAGTGCACAAGACTTCAAAGTCAGATGGAAGGAGTTCTTCGAGCAGCTTCTGAATGAAAAAAAATGCACAGAAGCTGTACTGCCCCGGACACAGCCTTCAGTAAAAGAAGAAGAGTCCACCCTAGAAAAAGTAAGAACAACACTAAGGAAAGTAAAGGCAGGGAAAGCAATAGGCTCAGATGAGGTCAGAGAAGACATGATAAAGATGTTGGGTGAGACAGGGGAGAAATGGCTCCTGAGGGTACTCTTAGCATTATGGAGAGGAAGACATATCTCAGATGACTGGAGAATAAGCATACTAGTGCCAGTGGTCAGGAACAAAGGGGACTTTCAAACTGTGGGCAATATAAAGGTATTGGGTCTATGTTAAAAGACTGACTTTTGAAACAGTTGAATTTCATATGATTGAACTCATATGATCGGCTATTTAAAAGGTCGAACATATCCCTCTTTGCTTAAACAGTGAATTATCCTGAGATCGCGATACAGTGTGGATTGGGAAATATGCCCTTTTCCCCGCTATAGTGCAATCTTGTAGTTGGTGTATATAATTATCAGTGGGTGGGGGTGCAGGGGGGACTTCCCCCCCCCCGCTACAATTATGTTTTTGAGTTTTTTCATATATTCAACTTTTTAAATATTTGATCATATGAGTTTGATCACATGAAGTTCAACTATATAAAAAGTAAATCATATGACATAGATCCTGGAGGTATCAAACTCCTGTCTCCCTGTATGAAAGCTCTGGAGAGGGTAATTAATAAAAGAATATGCAGAATGGCAGAAAGTAAGATGGGAGATGAGCAATTCAGATTCAGATCAGAATGCATCACAAATGACCTGACGTTTGCAGTTAGAGAGATATCTAAGAAGAAGCTAGAGATGAGGAAAGAGTCCAAATGGGCACTCCTAAATTTAGAGGAAACAAATGATAAGGTCCCATGAAAACTGATTTGATCAGTGCTACTGTGGTTCGAAGTCCCAGAAACATTGGTAAAATTAGTGCAGGCTATGCACAAGGACCCAATGACTCAAGTATGAACAGTGTTCAGTCTCACAGGTGGGTTTCCAGTAGGAGTGAGTATACATCAGAGGTTAGCTCTGAGCCCACTGCTGTTCATGCTGGTGAAAGAATACATTAGCAAACAGGTTAGAGGGGACAGTTCAACAAAACTGCTGTATGCAGATGATGTGGCAGACTCAGAACAAGAACTTAAGCAAAAGATAGGGGAAAGGAATGCAAAACTGAAGGCACAGGAGATGAAACTTGAGTACAGATAAGACAGTTGTAATGGCAGCAAATGGGGGAATGAGATGAATCTGAGAACTGAGGTAAAAGGGAAAATTGTGGAACGAGTTAACTTCAAGTATCTGGGTGGGGTGCTTGAGGAGAAGGGAAATGTGAATGAGGAGGTCAAAGCTGGAATCAGAGGTGCCAACTAGTATAGAGTGTAGAATATGACAGAAGAATGCCACAGAAGCTGAAAAGTAAGGTTTACAAAACAGTAAGAAGTGATGGAGATGAAGTGCCTGAAATGGGTGGTAGGATGCAAACTGTGGGACACACGTAGAAATGAGAACATCAGAGCAGAATTAAAAGTAGATACAATTGCAGAGAAGGTCAAAGAGGTAAGATTATGGTGATTTAGGCACATGTGCAGGAAAGTAGAAGACAATCTGGTGATGAAGACTTTGGACAGACAGAAAGAAGGCACGAAGAAATGAGGGCATCCAGCAAAGAGGTAAATGGATTGTGTGAGAGTAGCCATGCAACAGTCAGGAGTAAGTGTTAAAGAAGATTGGACAGTGGCATTTGATTGAGGAGAGAGGGAGAGAAATGGTGACAGATGACATGCCACCTTGACCCCATGCAGAAAATGACAAAAAAGTGAGTTGATAATGATGATAGCCAGACATTCACCTCTCATGTTTCCTTGTTCACTGCATGCTGGATGGGGGAATTTTATTAATAGAAAAACATAGATATAGCTATAGCTATAAATATCTATATCTATAACTATCTATCTATATCTATATATTTATATCTAACTATAACTATATATATATATATATATATATATATATATATATATATATATATATATATATATATATATATACACACACACACACACACACACATATATATATATATATATACATACATATATATATATATATATATATATACATATATATATACAGATAGACAGAGATAGATAGATAGATATATTTTTTTTGCTATCTCAATTGGCTAAGATGAAGGAATTACATTAAATATAAGTTAATTTCTGTTTGTGATCACTCTTATCATAGGATCGTAGGAGGTTACTAGGCTAATGGCCCTGGGGCCCTTACAAGCCTAGCCTAGACTTTATCCTCAAAAATAAACCTCAGCTAGCAACTGTCGCCCCTGTCAGCAAAGGACACAGGTAGACCCCCTGGGACGAATTTGTGGTTTTCCATCCACTCATCAATGCTGCATTTGAAGAGGATCAGCAAGGTGCTCTGTTTGACATATATGGGAAGTCTGCTCCAGAGATGGGGCAGCCTCTGGGAGACAAACATGTCCCTCCCACAGGTTTTGTTGATGTTGCATACTAGATTCAGGCCTTTTGAGTGGGTAGTGCATGAGGAGTTAGACTTACAAAGATGGAGCATCTCTAGTAGGGCAGGGTCTGAGATTGCCTTGTAGGTGAAACACAGATCACCCCTGAGCAATCTGTATGATACCAAGTAGAGTGATAGTGATTTGAGCCTGTCTGCATAGGACAGTTGTTGGAGGCCATGGGTTCTCTTTGTGAGATATTCTGTGGCCTTTCCAGCTGGTGCAGATGTTTGAGAGGTACACCCCAAACGGGGAGTTATACTCAATTATTGGTCTAATGAGGGAGGAGTATAGAGAGGTAATAACCTCCTTTTTTCTGAATGCAATCCCTTTGCTTATGAGGTGAACCAAGTAAAAGGCTTTTCTGACCACTGCCACTACATGAGGGTCAAATATAAGGTTGTTATCAACCTGAGTGCCCAGGTCTTTCATCACAGGTTGTGTGCTTAGGGGGTTGCCGTTGATGGGGTAATCAGTAGAAGTCATGTTTTTGCCAAAAGGTTTGATGATACATTTTTTTGCATTTAGCTTGAGGTCATGACTTTGCCACCAATCATTAGTTGTTGTGAAACCCTCTTGTAGTATGTTAACATCATTTGGGGAGTCAATGACAGCACCCAACTTACAGTTGTCAGCAAACTTGGTCAGCCATAGGCCTTTTGTCATTGCCTGTACCTCCGAGAAATAGATGTCAAATAGTAGGGGTCCCAGGACAGATCCTGGGGGACTCCACTAGTGGCAGGTCTGCTATTGGAGGTGGAGGTGCATATTTTGACTTTGAAAGTCCTGTCAGTGAGCCAATTGGCCACCCACCTAATGAGATAGGGATTTACGCCAAGTTGTGTCAACTGGGGGATTGTGTCAAAGACCTTGGCCAATTATTTGTAGTTTTGTTTGGTTTTATGAGGCTGTGTTTTACATTCTGGAGAATGAAGATTGAGAGCTATAATGTTGTGTACCGAATCAGTGGAACAGTATCAAGACATGATTTAAAATAGTACAAAACTGGAGGACTAGCAACAAATCTGACCACATCTCAGTCAGCTACTATTTATTTGGGCTGGTATATGGCATCTGGCATAGTCTCTGTCCTGACTAGATAATATGTGCATTTACATATGGTTTAAAAAGGTGGGTGTGGGATGGGGCCCATGATTTAAAAAGCACCCACAATACAAAGTATACTTAATCCCCCACTACTGCAAGCCATCTGTACACATGGGATGTGCATGCTGGTCAAAGGTCATACAGACAATGTTTTTCGGGCCAGGTGGTGATGGGCAGTAGTATAGTGCATCTGTACTGTGAGGGGCAATAATAGGTATCTATATCAGGTACTGCAAAGGGTAACCAGTATGATATTACAAACCAAGAACAGGATTCAAAACAGTGCCAAGGACATGTCCACCACAGGAAGTGAACCACCAAAATAGAAGCAACTCACAGAGGCAGAATAGGTCCTACTTTCCTGTCTAGGGAAGGATAACAGACTCTCATACCTTGGGGAGCCTTAGATGTAGGAGCTGGGCTGGCAACAGCTATAGTATACTACATATGAGACAGGACATACTCAACAAGAAGCTTTTGCACATCTGCCCTCCAGGTACCTCACGGCTGCAATTGCAATGCCCCACATAACAAGGTAGGAATGTATGTATTGATATACTATACACAGATATGGTTAAGCATTTGTTTTGCTGCTGCCTCAGATGTCTTGTCTTTTATGCTTTCAGTTTCTATTGAGGGAGGGTTCAATACCATGAAACAGCACATGCCCTATATTAATAAGCCAGTTGTAGCTACTGATGATGGCGCTGTGCACATGGCACAGTCTGATGGCACAGTGGAACCATCAACAGCAGTAGCAATGAAAGGCTCACACAAATCCCCTGCATACAAGGAGCCTGTTGAGGGATAGGCCAAATCTCTAGCCTCACCAGTGTTTGAGGAATTTCCAGCAACTGTGAGCCCCACCAATTCTATACAGGAGTAACTCGTGTTTAGCATTACATCCACTGGTGCAGCCATGAGGCATTTAATAACTACCCTTAGATATAAGTGGGTCCAGACACAATGTAGCTGGTCACACAACAGGCATAGTCAAGTGACACTGACCATTCCCAAGACAGTATCACCTTTGGTTCTGACCACAGGGGCAACCACAGCTCACCATGGCTGTTCTTGAGTATGTGGCCATCTACGCTCTTTAGATGCCATCTCTGTAACACCTTAACAGGCTGCATGCTTCTATGCCTGTAGTTTTATACCATTAATATCCTCTTTGGGCAGAAGGAGTGCCATGCCTACTTGTGACCATCATCTTGAATGTGAACACTGTATATCTGTTAGCTGTTGATGTAGAACACCATATCAGGGTGCATGGAATTCTTCCTTTCAAACACCACTTCATGCCCCAGGACTGCAGGGCTCCAAAGTACGCATTGCCAGTGATCATAGCATAGCAGCTCCCATCAGTCACTGAATGGTGTGATCTCCTGAACTCCACAAATGCCTACTAGATTGCATGGCTACAATGCCCACCTCATATACCATGTTCCAATGAATATGCTGCTGTCACTTGACAATCTGTGCCCCCATCTTTGCAAATAATGATAACTGTGCCCTGATACCCTAGCTTGTATGGGAAAAGTAACATCAAGTGCATAGGGTGACCAGTCCATGTATTGTCTAACATAGCCCAGATGTGACAATGTATACGTTATTTTAGAATGCATTGCTGTATCACAGCCAGTTGTTGTGGACCAGATGCCACCACTTTTTCACTGCTGTCATGTATTGAACCCACCTCTGTGTTGCATTGGATATCACTCCTACATGTTCCTCCTGTGGCTGACTGCCCTGCTTCATGTCCACTGTTGCATCTGGTATGGCAGAATCCGCAGCCATAGATGTTTCATTTCTGCATCACTATGTTTTGCAGCATGATTCACACTGCAAATGCATGGCTGCATGTTTCAGGTAAATACTGTAGTGCCCCATCAGCTGCATTAAGGCAGGAAAGACAGCCCTTCTTTTGACCATGTCTCTGCATATGCAGTATTACATATATTTTTGCCATAGTCAGAGGTGGCAAATGGTGGTCATCAGCCATAGTTCCACCATAAGTGCTACTTATCCAGCATCCCCTGCAACATGTAACAATGACACCATTATATGTGACCGGCTGCATGATTTATGATAACTGTATATACATGCTTAGGTACAACCTATGTATTCACCTATCAAGTAGATGACCTTGTGAGAAGTAACTCTGCAGAAATCACTGTTATAAGTCAGACGTGCCAGATGTGATAACCATTGGAACCTGCCAGGTAGCAAATGGAAACATTATAATTGCTGGTTAAATGTGTCTTTCTGAAATTGGTGTGCCTTGTTTGCTGTAGCATAGACTAGACTCAAACCTGCTGAATCTTGCTTTGTTTGTATAACTTGAGCACTAATCCAGGCCATCTTTATTGGAGAAGGTTCCCCCTGCACCCTAGTGGCAGGAGTGTGCAGTTGGAACTTGTCTGATTAAAGACTGCTGGAACAAGGCTCAGATCTCAGCTTTTTTATTGGTTAAGTGGTTAATTTGTTTAAACCAGTTTTCTCTTGTTTGCTACTGTTATATTTAAGTGTGTATTTGTTCTCCTGTGTTAAATTGACCTAAACAGAGTTTAAATATCTTTAGCATAGCCTGGTTACAGGTTTTGCTGTATTCAGATTTGTTTGTGTGATTCATGTGTTTCCTGTTACACCATATTGTGTTGGTCAGGGCCTGCCTGCACTTAGTGGGAGTAAGTGAACTGGTTGGAACTGGTCTGGCATAGGATGTTGAGCTAAGAGCTCAGGGACAAGGGTTGATTGGTCAACTCCAATGTTTCTATTTTACTTTCTTTTTGTGGTATTTAAACCCAGCATTTCCATGCGTTTGTACTTGGCTGCTCGTTGCACACTGCTGCTGTGCTGTTTTAACCCTTTGCGAGTTATCTCAGTTGCATATTTTCCCTTACCAGCACAACTGTGTGAGTGATGCCCTCGCTTGCAGCTACTGTATTGATTTTATCCAGTCCTACTCACACCTACAGGTACTCTCCTCAGATATTACCCTCTCTACTATCCTGACCTCTCTTCCACAGATTCTGATCACCATGGATGGACAATTTCCTATGGTTTCTCCTGATAGATTGGGTTGATATGGGCATCCTGGGGCAGTGTAGCAACTGCCTTATGTACAAATACAACCCCCTATTACTACCACCTAGGAACACAATATGTGAGAGATGCAATCACATTAAGAACCTAGAATTATTGCTGTCTCAATCACAAGCCAGTACATCTGGCATTGAGAAGGTTGGTTGTCTGCACAAACACTATGAAAACCACACCTCTAATACCACCCACATCTGTGAAACACACTCTTACATATGCAGGGGTTCTCAACAAAAACATACCTAAACAAAAGAGACCTCCGAACAAAAAACACACATGCACATCACAACCCACAGCACCAAGCATCACACATAGTACACACATCTGTGTCTCACATCCTCTAAGGCTCAACCACAAACCCAACATACTAGTCACAGGAGACTCTATTGTGAGACACAGTCACAGTAAGTTGCTTGTCAGGTGATAGAATCGATCATATCACACACACACACACACACACACACACACACACACACACACACACACACACACACGCACACACACATCTCTTAACAACAGGTACTGTTATGATTCTGTCATAGTCCATGCTGGTGTGAATGACTTGAGATGTACCTCACTGGACTCTATGAAGAGAGACATGACTGAGCTCACTGAATATGTGTGCCAGGCAGGTATGTTCCTAGCCTTAAGCAGCATCATACCATCACCCAGAATTATACCTCAATACAAACAGAAAATAATTGACTTTAACAACTGGCTTAGTTTCTGGTGTCATTCCAAGGGGATCCAGTACCTAACAACCTGGGAAGACATGATTGACAGACCACAATGCTTTGCCAGAGATGGCCTTTATCTGTCTCCCTGGGCTTTAGGCTTCTGGCAAAGGCTCTTGCCTCCCTGGAAGTGCCTTTTGTAGGCAAAGTCATGAGCACAAAATTACCAACATGAAAAATTCTTATAAATGAAATTTAAAGGTCATGCTGGTAAATGTTAGGGGTTTTAGCATGAGATTGCACTCATTGCAAGCATTCCTTGCCCTGGAGGATGCTGACATTTGTGCAGTCACTGAAACCTGGTTTGAAGCTGTGGAGAGCACCCCAACCTTACAAGGTTACTCATCCTACCATACTTTCAGACCCCAAGTGGAGGTCTACAAAGCCAAAGGAGGTGGAGTTTCAATATTTATCAAAGACATATGCACCTCCAGGCTGCTCAAATGATATGACACACAGGAGACACTCCAAGTGCAGTTAACTGTTGACAAAACACCTATTCAAATCTTAGATAGCTACAGACCCCCAACCATGACTCAGGATGCCCACGCCACCTATCTGGATGTACTTGAATCCATCAATATTCAACCCTCTACCCTGATAATCAGTGACTTTAACTACCCAACCATAGAGTGGAAGGCATATTCTAGCCCAAATATGAATGCCCATGATTCCTCGACTTCGTCAATGCCAACGCATTGGATCTGCTGGTCGACAACCCTATGAGAGGTGAAAGTATCCTGGACCTGGTCCTAACCAACATGAGTAGCCACTGTAGCACTCCTATAGTGTCATCTTCCTTGGTAAGATCTGACCATAAAGCGATCACTTTTGAATCACCATCTATCCTGATTCCCCCTTGCAGGGTCAAATGAAAAAATGTTTCCAAAGCTGACTACAATCTCCTCAGAGCAGGTGTAAGCAGCTTCACAGCCACCATCCCTTCAATTGGAACTGGCACTAATGTCCCAGCCTACACCAAAAAACTATATGAGCACATACTTAGCTGTATGGACTCAGCAATACCTGACAGAAACAAATCATGTTCCTCAAGGAAGAGTAAACCTGTCTGGTGGGCAGCAGCAATAAACAAACTGTATACTAGAAGGAAAATAATTGCTGCCCAGGACCAAGAAGGAGCAGGTGCCGGGTTGGAAGCAATCTCTCCTTTGTCTGAGCAAGCAAATAAGGTCACTGTTGAAATCCTCTAAGGCTGACTTCAACTCCAAATTGGCCACATCCACCAAGGACACTCACAAGGCCTTCTTCAGATATGTCCGCAGTCTCAAAGGCAACACCCAAATCTGCTCTGAACTGGTGGTCAATAACACCACATACACAGACACCATAGATACAGCCAACCTGCTGGCAGACAGGTTCAGTGAGAACTTCACCCTCCTGTCCCCCCCATCAGTAAACCAGGACATCCCCAGCACCTGCCCCCCTCCCCTCATCACCAGGAAGCAGGTCCTTAATGCCCTCTCAAAGGCAAAAAATACAGTCTCCGTGGGACCTGATAACATCCCTGGCTGTATTCTACATGACCTCAGGCATGCGCTCTCAGCTCCATTAGACACCCTATTCAACCAAAGCCTGAGCACCAGCTTCATCCCAGCTGAATGGAGGGCAGCCACTGTCATCTCTCTACACAAAGGTGGAGCGTCTACTTACCCAGGCAATTATAGGCCCATCAGCCTAACTAGCCTGATCTGCAAGGCCATGGAACACATTATCAAGGACCTTATAAACAAGGATATCGGCTACCTCCAATTCCTTGACCCCACACAGTTTGGTTTTGTCAAAGGGAGATCATGCCTGTTAAACCTCGGTCAACTTCTTTGAAACAGTCACCAAAGCCATGGACGAGGGGAAGACAGTGCACACTATCTACTTTGACCTAACCAAAGCCTTTGACACTATTCCCCACTCAGGCATAATAGATAAACTCTCCCAGCTAGGCATCAACTCGCATGTTACCAGATGGGTAGCTAACTGGCTCACTGATAGAACCCACTCTGTCAAAGTAGGGGAAGCCACCTCTAGTAGTAGACCCATAACGAGCAATGTACACCAAGGATCAGTCTTGGGGCATCTACCATTTGGAATATACTTTTCTGAGGTATAAGCCAAAATCAGTGGTCTGTGGTTGACCAAGTTTGCAGATGACTGCAAGCTGGACACTAAATTCCCCTAGTCCCCTAGTGATGTGAACATCCTCCAAGAGGGGCTTACCAAAACTGACAGGTGCCAGAAGCATGGCCTCAAACTGAATGTCAAGAAATGCATCATTATCCCCTTTGGGGAAAATGGCATCTCCAGTAATTATCACATTAATAACAACGTACTAAGCATGCAATCAGTTGTGAGGGACTTGGGCACCTAGGTTGATAGCAACCTGACTTTTGACCACCATGTTGCCTATGTTGTACTGAAGGCTTTCTACATGGCCCACCTTACATAAGTAAGGGTATTTCATCCAGGAACAAGGTGATCATAATATCCCTGTACTTCTCCCTTATCAAACACATTATTGAGTACAATGCTCCCTTCAGCATGTACCTTGCCAAGCACATGCAATAGTTGGAGAGACCACAGAGGTTCCTGACCATGAAAATCCAGGGTCTCAAACACCTATAGGTTCATAGGTGTGTACTAGGCTAATGGCCCTAGAGCCTTTACAAGCCTAGCCCATAGAATTACCCTGGTATTGTGCCACCAGACCTTAGTTCTCAGTGCCTCCGTTGAGTAGAGCCACTGGAGTGATCACTGGGGTGAATTTTCTATTTCCCATGCACTCATCAAGATTTCTCTTGAAGAGGGCCAGTGAGGTGCTCTGTTTGACATGTATGGGAAGTCTATTCCATAGCATGGGCAGTCTCTGAGTTATGAACCTGTCCCTCCAGCTTGTTCTGCTGATTGTGGTAATGAGGTTGAGGTCTCTGGAGCATGTGGTGTGGAGGGATTGGGATTTCTTTAGATGTAGCATTTCTAACAGAGCTGGGTCAGACATGGCTTTGTAAGTCAAGAAGAGATTACCTCTAAGTAGGCGATATGAGACAGAGAATAGTTGGAGTTTTTTGAGTCTGCCATATAGGACAAGTATTTAAGGCCTAGGATCCTCTTTTTCAGGTACTTTTGTGGCCTCTCCAGTTGTTGCAGGTGTCTAGTGAGGTACATGCCAAATGGGGCATTGTACTCAATGGCTGGCCTAATGAGGAAAGAGTAGAGGGAGACAATGACCTATTTCTTCCTGGATGCAAAACCCTTAGTAATGAGATGTGCCACATAGAAGAACTTTCTGACCACAGTGGCAATGTGGTGGTCAAAAGAGAGGTTGCTGTCAACCTGTGTTCCCAGATCTCTTATAACACCTTCTGTGTTCAATGGACTATCATTGATGTGATAATTCATGGGAACCAGGTTTTTACCAAAGGGGATGATGACACATTTTCTGGCATTTAGCTTAAGGCCATGGTTCTGACACCAGTCGTTGGTCTCGGTAAGGCCTTTCTGTAGGATGTCAACATCACTTGAGGAGTTAATAATAGCTCCCAACTTGCAATCGTCTGTAAACTTTGTCAGCCAGAGTCCCTTCATGTTGGCCTGGACTTCAGAGAAGTAGATAACAAACAGGAGAGGACCCAGGACCAAACCCTGTGGGACTCCACTTGTGACTGGTCGGCAGTCCAACTTTGAGTCAGCTCCTTTCACACTGTGGGTTCTATCTGTGAGCCAGTTTACAACCCACCTAGTGATATAGAGGTTGATGCCTAGCTTAGTGAGTTTTTCTATGATTCCTGAGTGGGGAATGGTATCAAAGGCTTTGGCCAGATCAAGGTAGGTTGTATGAACCACCTAGCCTTCATCCACAGCTCTGGCGACTGACTTATAGAAGTCAACCAGTTTGAGGAGACATAATCTACCCTTCACAAAACCAAACTGTGTGGGATCCAGAGTTTGGAGATTCCCTATATCCTTGTTTATTAGGTTCATGATGATGTTTTCCATAGCTTTGCATATCAGACTCATCAGGCTAATGGGGCGAAAGTTCCGAGGGTCTGTAGTTGCTTCTCCTTTGTGGAGAGGGATGAGTGCAGCAGTGCGCCATTTATTAGGGACAAAGCCTGAGGTGAGGCTGTGATTGAACAGAGCACACAGGTGAGGTGCCAGTTCATTCTGTAGTTCATGTAGAACACAGTCATGGATATTATCAGGTCCCATAGAAGCTGTATTTTTGCCCTTGGGCAGTGCTGTTTTAACCTGTGCAGCAGTAATACTGAGCAGCTGGCGATCTACATGTATTGTGATTGGTCCTTTGGTGGGGGAGAGAGTGGTAAAGCTGGCAATGAATCTGTCGGCCAGTATATTGGCAATATCTGTTGGCTTGGTATTGGAAGTACCATTGTGCAGTAGCTCACAGCAAATTTGAGTATTGCCATGGAGATTCTTTACATAACCATAGAAGGTCTTGTGGTTGTCTTTACTATTTGCTGCAATTCTGTTTTTATAGCTAGCTTTAGAGGATTTGATGAGGGATCTCAACTTTTTGTTGAGGCTAATAAGGGAGTTTATCTAGTCTTGGGACTTCACCTTATTCTGCATCAGTTTCCTCCTTCTGTTGTAGAATTTGTTTATGGCAGGGGACTGCCAGATTGGCTTCCTTTTTTTGGAGGAGAGCATCTTGGTTCTATTGGGTATGGTGAGATCCATGCATTTGTGTACGTGTTCATGCAGTGCATTAGTGTATGATTCGGTGATCATGCAACTATTCTCCATTTGCATGGGTGCTGTGATGTTGGCCACCTCTGTTTTTAGGAGCACAAAGTTAGCTTTGGAGAAGTTTTTCATGGTGGTTACCTTTGCAGGATTTATTTATTTATTTGACATTTGTTGACCAGGTTGGTCCATCAGGGAAGAAGCCATTTTTCAGTGGAGAGCCGGGGAGAAAACCTCCATAGTTCAAACATATGCAAGTACAACAGTATGATACATAACAACATATAAGATAGTCAACAATACATAAAACTGCTTAGAGGTTATATACAATGTTAGCTAACTACATATATTGTAGTAGTAAATAAGGAAACAATTTACAGTATAGAGAAAACAAAATAATACAGAAATTAAATAGTAGCAGTGAGTAGAGATTAAAGTGTAGAAGTGGTTTTTGAATGGGGATGAGTGGGAGGGATATGGATTTCCAATGTGATTAGTTTGTGGTCGGAGCTAACCAGGGAGTGGTTGTCTATTGGTGTAGAGCAACGGTCGCCCATGTTAGTAATGACCAGGTCAAGGATGTTGCTACCTCTAGTGGGGGTAAGAACGATCTGGTCCAGGGCACTGGAATTAATGAATTCCGAAAAATATTGGGCAAGTATATTGGTACATGAGTAGTTTTCCCAGTTAATAGAGGGGTAGTTGAAGTTGCCCAATATGAGAGTGTTAGGTTGGACCCTAATATTCTTCATGGTGCTTAGGAACGTGGAGTGTGAGTCTTGGGACATGGTTGGGGATCTATAGCAGGCTATAACCTGAATCGCTGTCTTATCCAGTGTTAGCTGCACCTGAAGTATCCCTGATGTGTTATGTTGAGCTACCAGTCTGGAGGTGTGAGTATCCTTTATGAATATGGAAACACCACTGCCTTTGGAGCTTCGGTCCAAGTTCTGGGGTCAAAAGATGTGAAATGAATTATAGCCTGGTAGTGCAGGGGTGATTTCTGCTGCCTTGAACCAGGTCTCTGTTACAGCACAAATGCCGATGTTCTCCATTTTAAGGAGTGCTTAGAGCGAGTGCATTTTGAGATTTAGACTTCTAGAATTGAGCAGCATGACCCTCAGATTGCATTTGTTTGTAGCTGTTATGGTGGTAATTTGGTCTTTGGAACACCACCTAAAAAAGGCACTATAGAGGTGGCAAGAGCTTTGGACAGTATCCAGAAACTCAGGGGTGACAGATGCAGGCCATCTCTGGCAAAGCATGAAGGTCTGTCAATCATGTCATCCAAGGCAGACAGATACTGGATCCCCTTAGAATGACACCAGAAACTTCACCAATTGTTGAAATCAGTAATTTTCTGATTGTACTGTGGTATCATTTGGTTGATGATAGGAGGCTGCATTGGGCTAGGGTCATACCCGCCTGGGCTACATAATCTGAGAGCTCCTCCATGTCTCTTTTCATGTAGTCCAGGGAGGTACTTCTCAGGTCATTCACACCTACATGTACAATGACAGAGTCATATTTGTACCTGTTGTTGAGGGACCTGAGTGCGTGTATTATGTGGCAGATCCTGGCACCTCACAGGCAGCTGACTGTTGCTTTCTCCATATTCAACCTAGTGAGTGGGAGATCAGTGTGCCTCACTATCGAGTCTCCTATGACTAGTGTGTTGGGCATGCTGTTTTGCCTTAGGGGCTTTGGTTGTGTGGCACACTGTTTAGGAGAGTTATGTGTCTCGTGATTAGTGTTATGCAGATAGGCTAAAAGCCCTGTCCCTCTACTCAGTCTCATACAGACTGCTCAGAAGTGACCTGTGTCTGGCATACTAGGCCATTTCAGACCCAGCCTTGATGGAGTTGCTGCATATCTGTAAGACAAATTCTACTCGTGCAACCCACATGCAAGGCCTTAACCTGGTCTGTGACATTAATAGAACTTGTTGGCAGGATAGATTTGTGTCCCAAAGACTCCCCCATCTATGGAATAGATTCCTCTCCATGTCAAGCAGAGTAACTCTCTAGTCCTCTTTAAGAGGAACCTGGACGACTGGATGGGAAACAGAAAATATACCCCTAGGATCCCACTTGTGCCCCTGCTGGACAGGGGAAACAGGTGCTGACTTTGAGGGAACATGGGCAAAATTCTTGCTAGGCTTATAAGAGCTTCCGGGCCAATAGCCTAGTATCATCCTATGAACCTATGAACCTATTATAAATAATACCTTATACAGTGCATGTGACGTGGCATTTGAGGGCATGAAATTTCTTCCTGTTGATGTATTTGACACCCTGTGGATCAGGAGGGACCTTGATGGCAATGTGGATGGATTCAATGACCTCCCAGGACCTTAGAAAATTGAACAATAGTATAAAATACCAGCATGGTGGTGGTTCTCTGCTTTGCGGTCCTTGAGAACCATATATGCTTCTCCACAAGCTATAACATAATGTCAACAAACTGGTGCAGGATAAGTGAGGCCTGTGATAATAAAAATATGTGTCCTGTAGGATTCTAAAAGATCACTGTAGCTAGGATGGTAAAAACTACAAATTCCTTAGTGTCTGCTGTGATGGGAAATGCAATTATTCTGCTTGCTTCCTTGTGTGAGTATCACAATTTAACAAATAATCCTTTCCACTCAAAAGTGGTCTATGATCAGCTGGTCAGTCAGGAGGTGGTAGGTTACATGCTGATGGTATTGCCTGTACTGGTGCATAGAGCCATGATGCACAGCATTGCAGGGACTGGGTCTGACAGCAGCATGTGGTACTTCACCATAAGAGCCACTGCTGCAAACATTGTAGTGTCCTGTACACTAGCAATTCCTGGCATTCAGAACAGGTGACCATTATGGCTTTGGATGCCTGTTTTATACATCTCTGTGTTGATCATCCATGCTTAATAGTTTCACTTGCATAATCGCTGCTTCCTTCTTTGCATCATGAACCTCATTTCCATTTCACTGTGCAGTTTGTTGCATTCACTGCATACTGTGCTATTTTTGCACTTGCTCTATGTCTAAATTGACTCCTCCTTGCATGTCACCACTGTCCTTGCCACGTTACACAGTGTATGCTTTAACTGCCTATGAATAGCAGCTAATTTATTTGGCTGTTTCATAAGTATTCTTTTTAAGTGTAATATTTGTATTTCTTTCTTTCTTTCTTTCTTATAATTTTCATTCTGTAACTAACCTTACTTTGTACTAGAGAGATATCCAGCACCATAAAATTTATGCAAATTGAATTGTCTTAAAAGAAGAATTTGAAAAATGTCATTGTGTAAAGAAAATTGCAATGTTTTTCAGAATTAAAATAAAACTGTGTAAGAACTCTTAAGACAGAATTATTACTGTGCTCAGGTTTCTCTAGAGAAATATTAGCATTAGATTATTGTCAAGATGCAAATTTTATGACAAAGTACAGGTAATAAGCCAGTAGGCTAGTGAGTCTGCCACAACAGTATGCTGATTGTTGCCTTTGTAGAGAAACATAGCATTTCCACATGTTCCCTGAATCAGAACACTTCCCAAACACTTATGGGATAACCAGCAAAGACGTATCCTAAAGACTGAATGATAGAAAGGCCATACTGTGCCTTAACCACAAGCTATATAGTTCAGACATGGTTTAGTTATTCAATATGTGCCTTGCAATATTAATTACTGGAAGGTTTACACATCTTTGATGGGGTTACAATATTGCAGTTTACATCTACAGTAAGAAATGCTAGATTAGTCCACATAATTATTTGTCTAAGCCACTTAGAAATTAATGTTGCATACCAGCAAGCAGCTGAGTACTTCTTCTACCCTTACCTCACTTTTCATAATTGTTTCAAATGTAGCATTCTGTCTGGGTCATAAAGCAGGTGTGCAAAATGTAAAGTTGTTTTTGTCATTACAGTTTTATATATAGAGCTCTCTTAAAATAAAATTCATAAATGAATACTGAAACAGAAATGTCTTTCTTAAATTACATACACTACCACAAAGAATAGAATACAGCAGAAGTGAACATTTGTAGTTAGACAAAAAAAAACTCCCAGTCAAAACAAATTATACGACTACCTACTAGAATATGTTCTGCATAGACTATTGACAAGTATCCAATATAGTTCAAGTCACAGGTCAAGTGTCTTCAAAGGCACGCCATGTGCAAACCACATCACGTACAGATTTTCAGTCTGAAATATACTGGAAAAATAATTTTCTGAGATGTAAATATTTCATGTTCATCTTGTAAATCTGCCAGCAAAAGGATTATCTTTAGCCATGATCAGAGCAATGCTGAAGTTACATGGGCTAATTTAAATCCATATAAATGCAAGTTCAAATCAATACGCAAGTAAAACAACACTAAACATATTTAAGAAATATAAAACATTTAATTTAAATCTATTTAAACACAAATTCAAAACAATAGTCAAATTAAACAACACAAAACATTTTATGTTTAAGAAATATAAAACATCTGGCTGTGAATCATGGCCAGTGTGGTTTGTTCTTAAACTTAAAGCCCTAATGATCAAACAAAGGCAGCCAATGGTACATCTGCAGTATCCAAAAGTGAATGTTATATGTTGCTTTTATTCAATTAAGTGCTTTATTTATTTGAATTCATTTCCTGAGGTACAGCACTCATCTCCATGGACCTTTTTCTGTCAGCCTGGAAGCATTGTTGACTTGCTCAGAGTCACACAGTTAAGCTGTGGAGGCCAAGGGAATCAAACACTGAATCATAGGAAATAGCTCTTTAATACTCTGTGCCAACCGCCAGATATGCAATTTACTGCTCTCTCAAATAATATAATTATAAGACTTAATTTCTGTTGTATTTCTTCTCCCTAAGTTAACCAACTTGGTATGGCTTAGTAATGTATTACGCATGTGTATGTCCATGTATGTGATGATGCTTCAACAATATTTCTAACAGAATGCTGTTGCACTCTATTTTTAAAGAAGTTTCAAATGCTCAAGCATTCATCTGCTTATTTTATAATGCCTGTAGACTCATAAGGTTCTTTGAGTGATTTTTCAAATTTGTTTTCTTTTTGCTTCATTGTCATTAGTCTGTGTGAAAGGCTAAACATTTATTTAAATGTATCTAGATTATTGTGATTTGTTTCTCTACTTAGCAACACAGAGAACATAATGTCAGAGTGATTTCTGCTTGACTTGTTATGATTTGAAACCGAACATCTTCACATAGGTAGTGCTCAATTTGCAACCCAAATATACTTGTGAAAAACTAGCCATCGTTCATGTTTTGTAAAAGTAATGAAGAACCATTGTATAATCGAGCATGAAGTTCTTGGAATACTAATAAAAACAACAAATTTAACTCATTCACTCAGATGCAGCACTGGAGGGGTGTACTCTTTTAATTCCCAATGATTGCATCCTGAGCACTTCAACAAAATCAAGTTATCACCACATATTTCAAACAAATATTCACATCTCTAGAGCCATAAGGGTTATACTAAAGAAATGTCCTTGACAAACTGTTCAGCACAAACAAATCTTTAAAATGGTAGTGCTCATTAAATTCTAGGTCTTAAACTGTTTTTTATAACTTATAAAAAACACACTGGGATGGATTCCATAAGATTTGCAGAACTCAGCGGAAATGTGTTGAGTTCAGTGCAAATTTTGTTTGAAGAAATGTAACATGTTCATGTTCATCAGTGTCCCACAACTACTGCAGGCAGTCAAGAAGTTTGCCGTAACAGTAATTATTGAGCAGGAAATACAAATATAACAAGCAATGCCTGTAAGGAAACGTGACAGAAATCACAGGACATTTTAAAATGAGTATACAAGAGTGTCTACATTTTTCTGCCAATGTGGTTTATATCTCACTGCATTGCTGCAATAAGTTTATGGAATGTAATTAACTAACAATAAAGTTCCTTGTATATCATGAACATCCCTTATTAAACTGGATTCGGTCTTAATCTCCAAATGAAAAGAATATAGATTTTTTTTTTGTGGATTCTGTCAGAATCCATACAAAAATATTTTTAAAAAAATGTCTTTTAGCAATGTGGTTTATATGTCCACATAGCCATCATCATAAAATTGTGCATATAAAACATTTAGTAGAGTGTGGGATGTGCTGGGGGACGGATTCACTTTATAACCTCGAAATGCTGAAATATCGAATTTCAGTATCTCGAGACTATAAAACCGAATCCACAAAACACCGACAAACAAAAACCGCAAAACCACATAACCGAAAACACCGCACACACTACACAAAACATACAACACAACACCAACATCACAATATAAACAAAATAAAACACACATACACAACTCACACACACATAAGCTGCACCCCCCACACCCCCCTACTTATATATACTAACTCAGAGATCGCACAAATACAACACAAAAGCTCACTCACACACGCACATTCTCCAATCCCTCACACACACTCTAACTCCCACTCAAAACCCTTACAAAACACTCACTTACCTGACATAACACCTACATCTACACACGGCACTGTGCACCACCAAAACACAAACCTGGACATTACGTAGCGCAACTTCATAACCGCGAATTCAACATATATTCGACATATGTGAAATTCGCGATTATGAACGTTCGCTATTTCACACATTCGACTTTATAGCTTCGAGATACTGAAATTCGACATTTCAGTATTTCGATGTTATAAAGTGAACCTGCTGGGACACACACATAATGGACACACACATATAACCATGTGCGTGCGCATTCGTGCACACACACACACACACACACACACACACACACACACACACACACACACACACACACACCAAGAAATAGGGAGCTAGGCTAGTAGAAGGTGGGTCAGGGTAAAGCAGTGGAACACATGTTATGGAAGAAGGCACAAGAAGGGTACAGGAGGGTTACAGAGGCATGGGTACATTTTATTTTCTTTTTTTTTTTTACTAGGTGTCTTTTTATTTATTCAAGAAAATAATTGACTGTTGAAATTTAGGAAAATGAAACAGTATAAAAGAGTGGGTAAGAAGCATACAACAAAAAAGCAGTACACAAAACAGAAAGCTAGGTACCATACAAAAAGAGTAGGATATAGGACACATACAATACACATACTGACAGCAAAGGAGGGTCATGGAAAGATAAACAGGGTAGGGATGTAGCCCAAGTATGGTCCATCATGCTAAAGTACATAAAGTAATACAGCAATGCACACAACAGCATTGCTGTGCTGTTGGTGACTGTCTGACACCCTTACAAAAAGGATCTGGAATAGCATTATGCATATGAAAAGGAACAATACATGTGTGAAAAGGGCAATGCCGAACAAACTTGACATAGATCTGTAACCATGCCTTTGTGTGTCAATATTGAACATACAAGTCATTAACCTGCATATCAAAATAGATCCATAGAAACAAATGTAAGATCACAGAAGCAGAGTTCAGACTAGAATCTTCAACCTTGCAGTCATGATGCAAGTATCTGCTCACCAAGCCAAACAGCAATCTTGCATTTTCCAGGAAAAATGTCCATGTTACAGGGAAGTGATCATAGTAAATGCACTGCTGGTCTGGAGATGCTACATAGTGTAGGCTCAGGCAATATCACAGAACCCAAGTAGTATTATACTACTAGGACAGATTTGGCCAGTGCATCAGGGAATTTCACCTACTCTTTGGCATAGGGGGACATGTTTGAGTGTGGCACATCTGTCTTCCTGTTTCTGTTCCAGGAGTGTAGGCAGCCTGGAGAAACAGGAGGAAACATGGTGACAACTAGTCAGCATGAAGATGTAAAAGAGAATGCTAAACTGAATCCAGAGATGGTGGAATCAATAATAAACAAGGCAGTGGTGGAGGGTTCATTTATACTGGAGGAGAAGGAAGGATTGGAGCAAAAAAATGATCCAGAAAGTGTACCAGAAGAGGGAATGGATTTGGAAAACTTATTTCAGAAGAAATTGTTCAAAGGTGATACTGAGATCCAACAGGAATATATTATTACACCTCTCTAATCGGAAGGGCTGCAGGATGTATTCCTTAAAGAACTTATCAACCAAAGTGAACCAGAAAGTGCGATAGCAGCGTCCTGTGGAGAATTGATGGAAAAATTAAAGAAGAAGAGATGGTGGAAGAAATAACAGGGAGAAAGTCATATGCACAGAAAGTAAAGGAAGGAGAAAAGAAGGTCAAGTAGGTGAAAGAGATAAAGAAGAAACATATCATAAGAATAAGCAGTAAAAAAGAATAAAGGAATGGAAATGTATGAAGTTTCAGACTCTGTGATTGCACCATTGGGTGTTTCACCCACAGAGGTAACAGCACTCATTCTTATTAATAAAGATACATTTTGCAATATAGTTTTTGAGACTGGACAGGCCATGGAAAATATTTTAGAGAAATGTGAACAAAAAAGAACAGTAATCCGTGGTCAGAGTATGTGATATGATCTTTTTCATAGAGAGACAAAAAGGAGAATATTGATTCAATTTAGAACTGAAACTGAACCAAAAGACTTAAGAGAACAGTTATTGACTTTGTGCAAAGAAGTTTTGGACACAACCAAAAATGATGAAGAAAGAGGCTTGTGGACTGGGGGATGAGACTGTGGGGTTATATTAAAAATGGAAAATGATAATGTGATACATGTAGTATGTGTAGTGTTATTAATGTAAATGGTAATAGAGGTTTTTGTAAAATATAGAGGACAGCCTAAAACTTGTTTTTTTTTTTTTTTTGTTTGTTTTGTTTTTTGGTGGGAAAGAATTATTTGTTTAATTAATGTGCTAAAAGAAAATACTTCATCAGTGGTAAAGCAGGACATGAGGCAAAGAAACATAATTTGAAATGTAAGAAATGTGGTAATATTGGATATGCATGGTTCGAGTGTAAAGAAGATGTGCAACTTATTGAAATTTAGTCCAGGATATAGACACAGAAAAAAAAACAAGAAAAACAAAGTGACATACAGAAAAATAAAGACACTGTAATAAATACAAAAGAAGGAGATAAACAAAAGGAAGACTATACAATTGATACAAGTGAAGGAAAATATGTAAATTAGCAGGAAGTAAGAGGAAAGAAAAAATCTATAGGAAAAAGAATGAAAAAAGAAAAAGAAAATGTAAAATCATAATAATAAAAAAAAAGGCAAAGGATGAGAAAAATGTTACAATTACTTCACTTAAAAGCTGAAAATTCTAGCTTTGAATGTTAATGGTATGAAAATTTTGAAAAAAAAAGTATTTTGGAATGATATGCCTTATTAGATGCTCATATTATTATTATATATGATATAAGATCATTGACAGAAGAAGAAAGGTCACAAACAGAAACATTTTTTAATGATTAACTGGTTATCTGAGAACATGAAATAAATGCTATACTGCCTTAGGATGCCCACATCTACCAAGCTAGCCACAGAGATATTTGGAAATTTCATATCTATGCTGTCTGGTTTAGTAATACGGTGGTCTGTTTAGGATTAAGGATTAGGTTTTAACAGTAGTCTCCTGAGGTAGTTTTTGAGGTTAAGGGTAAGATGTTATATAGTGCTAGGATACAGTAGTGGTATTCTATGTTCAACTTAGTTGCTCTAAGCTTAATTTCACACAATGCCATACCATTCAATAGGTTTTGGACATAATCCTAACTGTACAGGGAAATATTACTGTCTAGGCATTTGCTACTATAGAGCTGATAACTGCCACTGCTCAGTGTGCTGCTCTGTACAAACTTGCTTGGTTTATAACAAAGAAAAAAGTTTGAAAACTGATGTCAATGTCATCCAGCCAATAAACAACCATACTTTAAGCTTGCCAAAGTACTTCCCAACTAAGAAAGGTCAGGTAAACACCTTCTGTCACAAGCTGGATGATCCTAGAACTTTTTAATGTAAAAGCACTGCAAAAGCAGTTCTAAAGTGCTGATTAAACAACAAACAACATACAGCTACCAAACACCTAAGTCCCTGGCCAATTTGCCCTTCTGCAAGGTGATTTGGAAGCACACACTACTAGAAAAGTCAACAAACAGAAATGATTATTTTTGCCACAAAATTAAATAAAGGCTTTAAAAATGCTCAAAACCAGTAATAATCACTGTATAAAGCAAGGGCAAGTGGAATAAATCAAGAAAATATTCCTAGGTTAGGTTGGATAGCTCTGAATGCATTTGAAACATTTGAAAAGCTTGCAAATTTCTCTGTAAGTGAATTCAGAATCTTGCAAACTTGCCTGTTCAATACTGTCTGCAAGTATTGCATGCATGAGTGCAGCATGCTTCATTGTGCATTCCATTGGCCGGAGAGCCAAAGTTCAGAATTGTTTGTTTGAATGTCCAGTTTATCAAACAGAAATTTTATCTGATGTGTGCTTTGTCATAACTTATATGTCAGCTGTATTTTGGGGTGTTGTATGTGTGTGTGCAAATGTTTGTGGGTTAAGGTTCCTAAAAGGATTGGATTTAGTGTCTGTGTGATTGTGTGTGTTTCAGGGTTAAGGTAAGGGTAAGGAAAAGGGATAGTTTTAGTAGGATATTTATGTGTTGGTCCATGTATGTGTCTGCAGGGTCAGGGTCAATACGCATTAATAAGGTTGTACAGGAGATTCAGGAACTGTCCTAGTATGTGACTAGCAGCTGTCTATGTGACCCATATAACATTGCACATATGCTGCTGGAATGTCCCAAAGACCAGTATACCAGACTCAAACACAACTTTGTTTCTGCTGGGACTGGGTTACCCCACAGACTGCATGAATTCAAGCGAGTTGCATGCATTCTACACACAATCTGCACCAGCTCTGTATCAAACCTATATGTATCAATTATTTCCTTGTCACTGAGCTGGTTCACCTTAAGCCTTGTTCAGTGTCATGCTAGCTGTCTACTAGGAAATATTAGCAGATAATCCACCAATACAACTTGTAAAACCCCTGCCTGCTGAACTGCCTTCAGTGCAGCTTGCATTGTTTTGATTAGTTATGCAAAGTGAAGCCCAAATTGCCATGTCTGAAGAGTCATACTAATGGCTTCCACTGAGTGCTTTCATGGAAGTATTGGTGTACTATTCTGTTGCATTTTATTGTCATTAGGTACTCATGTTATGATTCAGAATCCACAAGACATGTAGAGTCCAAAGTTACCCTATACTGAACAAAATCAGTACATACACTTCACTTCTGGTAGTTCTTGGAATGGCAACTGCAGGTCTTCTTTCTGTGCATTGCACTGTCTGCAACTTTTTTTGGTATCTGTCTCACTAAGTATTAATTGTGTAATATTTTGTAAGCAGCTTAAAATATCTCAGAAACCGCTCAAGCTACAATAATACTGTCATTTGCATTTTGTCCATCCATCTGTGAGCTTTCATATTAGGCTATGCACTTGTGTCTATCTTACTAGATTGCTGAGATATTCAGAAAAATATGAAAATTATGACAATATAAATAAATAGTAAATGAACAACATTAATATCGCTTAAACAGCATAAGATAAATGTCAAATATCAGTACAGTTATGTTGCCCATCATGTAACCTTTAAGAAGAAATATTTGATAGTTTGTATGTTATATGGTTTTGAACTTATTAATGCAAATATGTACAGGTTATATTAGACACATACAGGCATCAGTAGGATGTAACTACAGAAATACCTGGAGGCATCAGTAGGGTGTAACTACAGAAACACCTGGAGGCATCAGTAGGATGTAATTACAGAAAAACATGGAGGCATCAGTAGGATGTAACTAGAGAAATACCTGGAGGCATCAGTAGGATATAACTACAGAAACACCTGGCAGCATCAGTAGGATGCAACTACAGAAATACCTGGAGGCATCAGTAGGATGTAACTATAGAAATACCTGGCGGCATCAGTAGGATGTAACTACACAAATACCTGGCGGCATCAGTAGGATGCAACTACAGAAATACCTGGAGGCATCAGTAGGATGTAACGACAGAAACACCTGGAGGCATCAGTAGAATGTAACTACAGAAAAACCTGGAGGCATCAGTAGGATGTAACTCCAGAAATACGTGGAGGCATCAGTAGGATGTAACTACAGAAATACCTGGAGGCATCAGTAGGATGTAACTACAGAAACACCTGGAAGCATCAGTAGGATGTAACTACAGAAACACCTGGAGGCATCAGTAGAATGTAACTACAGAAATACCTGGAGGCATCAGTAGGATGTAACTACAGAAACACCTGGAGGCATCAGTAGGGTGTAATGACAAAAATAACTGGAGGCATCATTAGGATATAACTACCGAAATAACTGCAGGCATCAGTAGGATGCAACTACAGTAATACCTGGAGGCATCAGTAGGATGTAACTACAGAAATACCTGGAGGCATTAGTAGGATGCAACTACAGTAATACCTGGAGGCATCAGTAGGATGTAACTACAGAAACACCTGGAGGCATCAGTAGGATGCAACTACAGTAATACCTGGAGGCATCAGTAGGATGTAACTACAGAAATACCTGGAGGCATTAGTAGGATGTAACTACAGAAATACCTGGAGGCATCAGTAGGATGTAATTAGAGAAACACCTGGAGGCATCAGTAGAATGTAACTACAGAAATACCTGGAGGCATCAGTAGGATGTAACTAGAGAAATACCTGGAGGCATCAGTAGGATGTAACTACAGAAATACCTAGAGGCATCAGTAGGATGTAAATACAGAAATACCTGGAGGCATTAGTGGGATGTAACTAAAGAAATACCTGGAGGCATCAGTAGGATGTAACTACAGAAATATCTGGAGGCATCAGTAGGATGTAACTACAGAAATACCTGGAGGCATCAGTAGGATGTAACTACAGAAACACCTGGAGGCATCAGTAGGATGTAACTGCAGAAATACCTGGAGGCATCAGTAGGATGTAACTACAGAAACACCTGGAGGCATCAGTAGGATGTAACTACAGAAATACCTGGAGGCATCAGTAGGATGTAACTACAGAAATACCTGGAGGCATCAGTAGGATGTAAGAACAGAAACACCTGGAGGCATCAGTAGGATGTAATGACAGAAACACCTGGAGGCATCAGTAGGATGTAACTACAGAAACACCTGGAGGCATCAGTAGGATGTAACTACAGAAACACCTGGAGGCATCAGTAGGATGTAATGACAGAAACACCTGGAGGCATCAGTAGAATGTAATGACAGAAACACCTGGTGGCATCAGTAGGATGTAACTACAGAAATACTTGGAGGCATCAGTAGGATGTAACTACAGAAATACCTGGAGGCATCCAGTGGCATGTAACTACAGAAATACCTGGAGGCATCAGTATGATATAACTACAGAAATACCTGGAGGCATCAGTAGGATGTAATTACAGAAAAACATGGAGGCATCAGTAGGATGTAACTACATAAATACCTGGAGGCATCAGTAAGATGCAACTACAGAAATACCTGGAGGCATCAGTAGGATGTAACTACAGAAACACCTGGAGGCATCAGTAGGATGTAAGTACAGAAATACCTGGAGGCATCAGTAGGATGCAACTACAGAAATACCTGGAGGCATCAGTAGGATGTAACTACAGAAATACCTGGAGGCATCAGTAGGATGTAACTACAGAAACACCTGGAGGCATTAGTGGGATGTAACTACAGAAATACCTGGAGGCATCAGTAGGATGTAACTACAGAAACACCTGGAGGCATCAGTAGGGTGTAACTACAGAAACACCTGGAGGCATCAGTAGGATGTAACTACAGAAACACCTGGAGGCATCAGTAGGATGTTACTACAGAAAAACCTGGAGGCATCAGTAGGATGTAACTACAGAAACACCTGGAGGCATCAGTTGGGTGTAACTACAGAAACACCTGGAGGCATCAGTAGGATGTAACTACAGAAATAGCTGAAGGTATCAGTAGGATGTAACTACAGAAATACATGGAGACATCAGTAGGATGTAACTACAGAAACACCTGGAGGCATCAGTAGGATGTAACTACAGAAATACTTGGAGGCATCAGTAGGATGTAACTACAGAAACACCTGGAGGTATCAGTGGGAGATAACTACAGAAATACTTGGAGGCATCAGTAGGATGTAACTACAGAAACACCTGGAGGCATCAGTAGGATGTAACTACAGAAATACTTGGAGGCATCAGTAGGATGTAACTACAGAAACACCTGGAGGTATCAGTAGGATGTAACTACAGAAATACTTGGAGGCATCAGTAGGATGTAACTACAGAAATACCTGGAGGCAACAATAGGATGTAACTACAGAAACACCTGGAGGCATCAGTTTGATGTAACTACAGAAACACCGGGAGGCATCAATAGGATTTAATGACAGAAACACCTGGAGGCATCAGTAGGATGTAACTACAGAAATAGCTGAAGGTATCAGTAGGATGTGACTACAGAAATACATGGAGACATCAGTAGGATGTAACTACAGAAACACCTGGAGGCATCAGTAGCATGTGACTACAGAAATACATGGAGACATCAGTAGGATGTAACTACAGAAATACCTGGCGGCATCAGTGGAATGTAACTACAGAAACACCTGGAGGCATCAGTAGGATGTAACTACAGAAACACCTGGAAGCATCAGTAGGATGTAACTACAGAAATACATAGAGGCATCAGTAGGATGTAACTACAGAAATACATGGAGACATCAGTAGAATGTAACTACAGAAATACATAGAGGCTTTAGTAGGATGTAACTACAGAAACACCTGGAGGCATCAGTAGGATGTAACTACAGAAATACATGGAGACATCAGTAGAATGTAACTACAGAAACACCTGGAGGCATCAGTAGAATGTAACTACAGAAATACATAGAGGCATCAGTAGGATGTAACTACAGAAACGCCTGGAGGCATCAGTAGGATGTAACTACAGAAACACCTGGAGGCATCAGTAGGATGTAACTACAGAAACACCTGGAGGCATCAGTAGGATGTAACTACAGAAATACATAGAGGCATCACTAGGCTGTAATGATTTAACTACTGGACAGTATAAAATATGTACCAAATAGTAAATGCCAGAGTTTAGGCTCTCCTCTCTATGAGCATTCATTTCAAAAGTTTTGGCTTTCAAGCTCCCTGACTACATAGCTGTGCTCATTAAAGTTGCATTTGTTTGGTCATATGCATTGTTTCCTCTGGTTTTATAACATCTACTCATAATGTTGTCAACTTTCAGCATCTGTTTCCTGTTGTCCTCACATATCTGGCAGTAATGATGCCTGCCATTATTGGTGAGTGGTTCAGTGTAGCTATTTACTACTGATGAGTTTCCCTTCTTAATGACATGCTCTTCTAAGCAAACCCTGGTAGCTCCCTCAAAATAAGTCTAAAATTACATGATGTTAGGGTATATATGACATTCCCAGACAAAAAGGAACTCTTGTGAGTGCACAATATAAATGTTTTGGTATATGTGATACTGAGATTCTGCCACTTAAAGAAATTCATACTGTGATTTTTTTTCTCTGCAGCAGATGCCAGGCACTAAAACAGTGATAGATGATATACACAGTGGCAATAGAACAGAGCCTGTTAGCTCTATGTTCACAAATAAGTACTAAATTTTCATTTAAGTAGTTTTCCTGTCTAATAATATAGAAACCGTACTATCTTTAGTGTTTGAGTGCCTTAACATATATCTGAAATAGCTTCTGTGATCCAGAATAACTTTGCGGTTATTACATCATTTGTCACTTAAGAACTACAATGTTTTGTATTAATATTTTATTTAGCAGCTATGCTTTAGAGGAAGTAGTTTTCATTAGTAACCTGCTCAGGATAAAATGCAAATGATCTCATTCAGATAAAACAAACACTATGAATTACAATTCACTTCACTAAGTGTTCACCACGATATTGCTTATGTTGTTCTTTTACTATAACAGACTAAGAACAAGAGCAGGGTTTCCTGAATAATCTATATGTGGCATAATAATATTACAAAAGGTATGCTAGGCATGTAACTGTTTTACACTTTAGGAAAGTATCAATCCACAATGGTAACCATTTAAAATGTCGGGACCTGCTATACAGAGACTAAAAGGACAAAAGATCAGACTTATATATATATATATATATATATATATATATATATATATATATATATATATATATATATATATATATATATATCAAGTCCGAGATGCCATTTCTTGGAATATTCTCTTTTTTATGAAGTATGGCAATCTTGGAATTGGTATCTATAAGTTCAGGGGTGTGGGGGGGCTTAAACCCCACATGGGGATGTGGAGGGCTTGCCCCCATGCAAAAAGAAGTTTTAAAGAAAAGAGTGATCTTCAAGATTTGCTCTTCTGCTGTGTTTTCAGTCTTTTATTTCGGCATGTCAGCACTTGGCATTTCGAGTGCTAGCATTTCGATAGGGAGTCTTCCACAACTCTAAGTTTGAAGCACTAATGGCAGTGTCAGTGGTGCAACAAGTAGTACACTTGCCCTTGGTGCAGCAGGCTGTAGGGTTCTATTGCCACACCAAGTAGATTGAGTACTGACACTGCAGTGCAGTGCAGCATAAGGGGGTGCTGCACTCCTGAGTGTGTTGCCCTTTGGCTTAGATGTTACTCTGAGGTACATCTGCATGAGTTGGTGGTAGCTCATGTGTAAAAGATCCTGCAGCACCTATTGAAAAGAGTAGGAGAACTTCCCCAATGCCTGGCCAAATTTCCCTAATAGTATTATAAATACCACCTCGGATCTTCCCTGAAAAGAGGCTGCTAGTCTAGTGAGACTAACCTGGATAAATAAAAATAAAATAAGACAAAAACAGTGGTAAGATAAAAAAAAAAATCTTCATTACAATAACAAATGGTCGGTGTTCGCTTGGTTAATGTATTGAACTACTTCATTGGGCACTTATAGGTGTTTTCGCAGTAATTTATTTTACAATAACAAATGCAGTACAGTGTCAGATGACAGTATTAAAATGGCATTGTGCATTGAGAGAGGGGTGGAGCAATAAAAACTAAATATTAAAGAAGCAGCAAACCAAAATATCTTGGCATACAGGAGGCAGATGAGGTATATGATTTATGATATATTTTATGGTTTTGCTGGATTACAGAATTAATAACTCAGTTACTAAACTTTATGAAATTCAAACAAGTTCATGCAACCATGCAACCATACAACCACTACCATATAAAATGCAACCATGTGATCAGTGAGCATGGGAACTAAACATTTCAGTTCAGAGGTAAAACTCCTGAATGATAACTAGATTAAAGGATTAAACAGTGACATTCTTAAGACAAAGTGGTAGAAAAGTCTGCTGAGAGTGATGGAGAGCTTTATGGCAGCCATTTGCTGTCATTTTCTGTGCATCTTTCTGACCTGAGATGCTTATTATGGCAGAAGGTCTTAACTTTGGTCAGTGGAAAAATCACTATTTACACAGTGAAACCTAAAGAGAAATGCTAATCTGAAGAGAAGAATGCATTTTAATCTCTCAGTATATGTCAAATGAAGGAAACAGTTGCAGTATAGGTTTGCCAGCCAAGAAATAGTATACCATCCCATGTTACTTAAAATTAATACTGTATTAAATTCTTTCTGCAGATGGCATGCAACCAGAGAGAAGTCTGAAAATTAAGTCCATTAAATAATTTCCGAGGGCTGCCCATAATATTGTGTGTGCAGTGCATGTCTCAAAGTATGTATTGTGGTGGGGAGGTTTCAGTCTAATGCTTAAACTACATAAGATCAAAATTGTGATCTAATGGATCAGCAGAAAAACTGACCTTTAAAAACTGGTTAATCTTTGAATTACATTCTAAACAGAATGTTTTCATGAGAACTTTTTCCTATTAGTGAGAAAGTATTTCACACAATCCGTTCTATCCAGGACACAGATGGACATTTTCTTTTAAACCTCTGACTTCCAAGCATGTAGAATTAACACTTCATCACTGGAGTACAAGAACCTTCTGGTGTGTGATTGTCCATTAATAATGATCTCTAATAAACAAAATTCAGCCCTTCCTGTACATGTATTCTTGTACAAGAACAGGTGTTAAATTCTGGCTTTTATTAGAATGCTGATAATCCACAGAAATGTATACAAAGGAAACATTCGGCTCATTTTAACTAAGAATCTGGTTTATGATTTCATTTGTGGATTACATCAGCAGACCTAGACCTCCCAAATTTCAAGTGGGAATAGACTTTAACAGAAAGTGTTGTTTTTCTTGCAGATAATGTTGCAGGGTTGCTAAGTTTTTGCTGTAAACACAGTACCATAATTTATTCACAGAACTCAGTTAGCATGCTTAGTAGACAGTGCAAAAGAATGCTATTAACAACGGCATCTGGATCCTGTCAAAGAGCAGCCAGGCATAACAGAATGCTGAAGAAAAGCAAAATCTATTAAAAGTGCTAACTTTAACTTTCACAAATGTATGTATGTTAACTGAAAATAAATAGTTAACATATTTTAGTAGTTTTATTTAATATTTGACTGCCTTCTCTGATCACTTCTTGTGGAACTCGAACAGATAAGACTAATATTTTCATTATACAATCAGAAGCATTTATCTCCTACTGATGTGCATGGGAGGAAAACCTTATACACCCCACTATTTTTATTTATTTAGTTATTTATTTTACATTTGTTTACCAAGAGAGTACAACTGGGCAAATTGCCCATTTTCAGTGGAGTCCTGGGCAGAAAAGCTCCATACAAAAAGAAGATTGATAAGCCAATGCATACTTATTACAGAGCAAAGATTAATAAAACAACACTGTACAAAAGTAATAGAACAGAAACACTCTTTCAAATAAACTGAAAATTAAACATGAAAATTATGTGTAAGGAAAAAAGAATTACATAGGAAAATTGGAGGGCAACATAATTAAGAGGTAATAAGTCTTTCACTACCTTAAGGTACGATTGTTAGATGAAGTGAACAATTGACAATTACACTAAACAAGCATTTGAGTGTATTGCATACAGAATATATGAAGCAGTTTATGTGAGATATATGCTGAACTCTATGATGTTTGGTCTATCTTGGGTCTGAACAGGTGCACCTCCAGGAGCTGGTTAAGTAGGTCCAAAGAAGGTTTTTAAAATTATGTTTACTGTGTATTATCCAGATTTCTAGAGGGAAGGTGTTCCATATTTTTGCTGTCACTAGAGTAGAGGAAGTCACGTGAAAAGTTCCTGCTTTTGGTGATTTCAACTAGAATTTTGTTGGGGGATCTTAGTAGATGATTGTTAGTGTAGTGATTTAGAAGGCCTTGTAGAACAGGTGTTTTTTCAGGGTGGTATAGGATCTGGTGAGTAATTGTAAGTGGGTTATAGGTTAGTAAGTTTGGTAATTCCAGCCAGGATAGTTGCTTGAGGGCTAGGTGGGCCCTGAAAGCTGAGTCAGTAGCAAATTTTGCTATTTTCTTTTAACAAGTGGTTAATTTGTTTAGATCTCCTTTATTTAGGTTAATTAGTATGAGGGAAGCATAGAGAAGTGTAGAAAGTATATGGATTTTGCAATGGTGGCTTTACTGTTATTGGTGAGGTAGTATTTTCATCTGTAGAGGGTTCCAAGTTTTTTATGGACTTTTGATATTGTATGTGCTATATGATTGTTAAACTTAATGCTATTATCTATAATAACTCCTAATAGTTTGGTTTGTGAGCCTGGAGTGATAGGAGTATTGTTAGAAGCGAGTATTTTAAATGGGGAGGTGGGATCTGTGTTTTTGTGGATTGGAACAGCATTAATTGTGTTTTTTTAGGGTTAAGTATTAGTTGTGAGTAGGATAACCAAGTTTCTACATCAGTAAATGATTCTTGGGTGAGTTTTTGCAGATGTTAGAGAGAGGGGGCAGAGCAAATTAGTGTGGAGTCGGCATACTGGACAAGACTGGTGTGAAGGATGGCTTCATGAAAGTCATTGGTAAATATGGTGAAGAGGAGAGGTCCAAGGATAGATCCTTGTTGGACACCTAAGGTAACAGGGAGAAGAGGAGATAAAGAGTTTTGCCATTTTGTGGTTTGTTGATGGTTAGATAGTTTTTGAACCATGATAGAGTGGAGTTACTACAGTAAGTAGTTTGGCATGGGAGACTGTGTCAAATGCCTTGGAGAGATTAAGAAAGATAGTTTAAACCAGGTTACCATTGTTCTGTTGTTGATTTACAGTGTTGGAAAACCTAATAAGGGCTGTGGTGGTGGTATGATTGGGTTGAAATCCGTGTTGTTGTTAGACAGGGGATTATTAGTCAGTCGATAATTTAGAATCTGGGAATGTATGCATTTTTTCTAGAATTTTTGATAGAGGGGATAGTATAGTGATTGATTGGTAGTTGGATAGTTCCGTTGAGTTAGAACCTTTATGGAGCAGTATTATGTGTGAAGTTTTCCAGATGGTTGGGATGTATTGTTCTGAGACTGACCAATTTATTAATAGGGAGACAGGGCATGAGATGGCTTTGGCTGTAATTTTAAGGTATTCTGCTGGGAGTTTTTAAGGTATTCTGCTGGGAGTTTGTCAGCTGCTAGGGTTGTGGGTTTTAGTTGTGCCTAGTGACATCAGCAGCTGTACTGAAAAACAGACCAATATGACCACCATCCACCTCTGAATTAATGGTGATAGTTATGATATTACACACTTTTTGAAGTGCCGACTATCAGTTTGTTCTTTTTTTGTTTCCTTCTGCCTTTTTGCTTGCTGAAAATCAAAGCTCACTGTATTAGTCTTAAGTAAATTTGTTGCTTCACCACTGAGAAATCCTCAGTGAGGACAACAGCCAATTGGGGAAGGTCATACTCCAAATAGCCATGGATGTAAGTTGTGTCCTCATCAGCATCCCATTAATGAGGATGACGCAAACTGCAGTGGTGCAGATGCTTTTTCACAATCCCCTGCATATGTGTCCACAGTACTTGTTATAGACATGCATACTGACTTGCATCAGTGCAGAAAGAGAAAAGACAAAGGAGTTCACATTAAGTAATAGCATTATATTAGAAACATAAAATGCTTCTTTTTAAAATATTTCTATTGTGTAAGAGAAATGTACAATGACGGGGTCATAACATGCAGATTTATGATTGGGTCATTAAACATAACCTGCTTATTAGGTGTGCGAGACATGGATGCCATGAAATTCACCTCAAGAGCAAAGCTCAAGAGGTGAATCTTGCATCCATGTTGAGAACACATAATAAGGGGTTATGATCATGTTGAGAAAACATAATAAGGGGTTATGATCTGTCACACAATCATAATTCTTTGCAGTGTGTTTAGCTTTATCTACCCCATGTACTACAGGTTACAGGGGAAAAATTGTGCAGTATTTTGCTGGCTTTTAAAGCCATAAAATGCTTAGCACAAGCTGTCAGAAAGTGTAATATTGTATGTCACATTTACACTTACATTTCATGCCTCTCAACTGTCCAGATTTTCACAGAACATCACATTATTTCGTCATATTTTTGGTTTGTTCTTAATAAAATCTGCGTTTTTTAGAAAAAAACACTAAGGATTAAAGTCACTAAATAATGGCATACATTGAAGTTTCAGAGTACATACCCTTCAGAAAATGCATGTTAATACAAATCCTGTTATTCTAGCAATGTTATTAGTTCATTAGAAGAACTTAGGAACACATTGCTGATACAGACAGCAGGCATAAACAAATCTTTTGTTCTGCTGCAGTCATTTACTGGCCAGTACAGGCAGATTTTACTGCCGAGTGCTAGACCTGACCTTAATAACATAAACAGGGGGCACTTAATAATCGTTAATGTTGCGTTGTGTGCCAACCTGGCACTTAACTGGTTTGCATTTATCTGAATATCGGAGCATAATCAGCACAATCCATGCACTACATATGAATTATCCACTCTTTGCCATGGTGTATTGCCATATTCTTATACCTTCCATTCTGATTACATTGGTAGGCCTTGATGAACATATGACAAAAAATTAGCACGTTTGTTTCTAATTTTAAAAGGCTACTACTGTGTCCTCAAAGATTACTGACATTCCATCTTTTACTGAGCTTGAGAAAGTATTTATCTCCCGGGCCCTAATTCATACTAGGGTAATTTTTGTTTTTTTATTGGGTTGGGAGGGTGGCCTAAGGGTTAAGGTGTTTGCCTTGCAAACACAAGGTGCAGGGTTTGAGTCTCACAAGGGATAATTGGCTAGGCTTAAAATGGCTTGCAAGGGCAGTTAGCTTAGTACTAATCTATGAACCTATTTATTCACTGTTGACCAGATTAGTCCAACTAGGCTAGTAGCCTGTTTTAAGGGGTGACCCAAGGTGATATTTTTACTACTAGGGGAAATTTGGCCAGGGTATCAGGGAACTTCCTGGTTTAACTTTAAAATGTTGATGGCACATAGTCGAATGTGCACACCACCAAAACGTTTTTGTGAAACCCGTACCACCAAAACTTCCAAAAGTTGACAAAACATTGAACAGTGACATTTCTGACTGTGCCATAGCTACAAACAAGTGCTAACATGGGTCAAAAAGGGGGCAAGATTTTGTGGTTTGGAATATTGGCATTCGTGGTTTTGAGAAGGTGCAGTTTGGAGTTCACAGAAACAGTTTCAACACTGTGACCATCAACATTTTAAAGGTAAACTGAACTTCCCCTACTTGTCACTGTGAGTAGGACCCATTTTGGAGGAGCATTTCTTATTTCCATTCCAGGTGCAAAGGGTGCCCAGAGAAACAGGGAGCAGATGAAGAGAGAAGATGATGACAGAGTGATGAAAGAAATAAAAGAGAAAGCAAATATTGAGATCAGAGAATGTGTGCAGGATTCTGAGGAAATGTTTCAAAGAAACTTGTTTGATGAAGATGACTCAGCAAATGATGGATGTATAATTACAACCCCCCAGTCTGGAGGGTTGCAGGATGATTTATTTAAAGAAATGGTGGTGCAGAGTGAGACAGAAATGAAGGAGATTTTCCTAGGGGACATTATGGATAAAATACAAAAGGAAGATGCAGAGACAATCTTGAAGAATAGTGGTGAGATGGAAAAGAAAACAAATGCAGGGGAATTAAAAGAAGTCAAAAGAGGAGTAACAGAAAAGACAGAAGAAAATGAAAAATGGAAGTATGTGGTAAGGATTCAAAGTAAAGAAGACAAAGACATGAACAGGCATGAAATGGACAATTTAATAGTTCCTTCGGGTATAAAAGCATAGGAGGTAAGGGCATTTATTCTTATTAATAAAGACACATTTTCTGACATTATATTTGAGACTGTTTTTTCAATGGAAAATTTTCTTGCAGAATATGAAAAAAATACTGTAACCCATGGAATCTTTATGTGATAAAAAAAAATTTAACAGGGAAACAAAACAGATTCATGTACAATCTCAAACAGATGTAGAAAAAGAGACTTTGAAAGGACATTTGAAAGATTAATGTAAAGAAGTGCTGGGCATTGCAAAAGTTTATGACAAAAGGGGTTTATGGACTGGTCACTGGGATTGTAATATTGAGTTAAAAATAGAAAGAGAAAAAACTACACATATACCAAGCATAACAAATGTGGAGGGAATAGGGAACAACCCAAAACATGTTTTTTATGGAAAAGGACATTTGATAAGTAACTGTGACAAAAGAAAATGTTATATTTGTGGGGAAATGGGACATGATGCAAAAAAAATTTACATTTATGGAATGATTGTAAAAATAAAAATAAAAGTAAGGAGAAAAGAGATGCTAACAGCTTCAGAGGTATGTACATGCTACATCAGCTATAGGAGAATTGTGCTCAACAACCACGATCCAAGTAGAACTATAACTCTGTTGGTCCAATAACAAAGAATAACCACATAATAAAGCAGATCACTTTATTCTAGTGCCTCAGTGTAACCACCTTCAAGGAATAAAACAGTCACAAAAACCACACCTTTTATATCAAATTTTTAAAATACATTCAATTAATTAATTAAACAATTAATTAAAGCAATATTAAATTTAAAGCAAACATCTCCAATATAACTCATTATTCAAACCTTTAGGAACTAAAGTCTTGTATTTTAAATTATATATACTTTCTTTATACATTAATTTTTGTTTTAATATATTCTGATTACCTTCTATAATTCAATCTGTTCCAAAATAGTACCATGCAGCAAATTAACATCACTAGTGTGGCGAATTTTAAAATGTGAGCATATTATTTTATCTTCCCTTTAATTTTTTCATCTCTTAAATATTCCATAAATCTAACATGGAACTTTCTTTTAGTCTCCCCTATATAATATAAATGACAAGGATAGCTCAAAGCATATATTACTCCTTTGCTTTCACTGGAAAACATTCCCTTAGGTACAAATTTTACATCATTTATACTATAAAATATGTTAATAATATGTGCACATATACTACACCTGCCACATCTAAAAGTCCCCTGACCTAACAGGGGTCTTCTAATTTCCATTTTTGGCATACTAAAAATGCCTCGGACCATCATATCTTTTATATTTTACCTCTGTTGTATGAAAAAAAATGTTTTTTTAGGTAAAATGATTGCCAGAAACTTGTATTGTGCTAGATATTCCCAATAATATTTAATCATATCCACCATTGCCCTACTGCTAAAATTGTAAACTGAAACATAATATATTGGGTCCTTTATGTTCTGATTATTTATCTCGCATCTCTGATAACCCATGTTTCTTATTCCTTTTCCATTTCTACACTTGTCCCTTTTAGTATCTTTTCCTGAGCTTTATGTATGGAACTTAAATCATACCCCCTCTCCAAAAACATCTTTATTGTTTGTTTCATTTCTTGTAACAAGCTATTTTTGTCATTGCACAACTTAGATAACCTTAATAACTTCCCATAAGGTAATGCATTCAATACATGGGGAATGACAACTGGTAGCATGAAGGTATTGGCTACCATCTTCAAATTTCCTATGTATATTTGTTGTGATACTTCTGTTCTCCTTTCCTTCTAAAACCAAATCCAAATAAACAACCTTTGTACCTTTTTGTAGGGCATCAAAAGGTAGGCCAAATGGATTTTTATGTAGATAAGTTATAAAATTCTCTACTTCTGCCCAACTACCTTCACACACAAAAATAAAATCATCTATGTAACAAAAGTAAAAATCAAAATATTTTTTCATAAAATTTAATTTCCATAAAAAAGCAATCTCAAAAAATGACATAAACAGGTTAGCGTACATAGGGGCAAAAGCAGCCACCATGGCCGTACTTTGCTTTGGTCTATACATTTGATTATCAAAATAAAAATAATTATTTTTCATACAAAAAGCTACCATGTCCATAATGAAATTAGAAAAGGAGTATCACCCAAAAAGTATTTGATGGCCTCTAACCCGTCATGTTTAATTATAATTAGTTATAGGAGAACTGTAGTCACTGTACCAAAACTGACATGACACACCTGTAGAGTATTTCTTAGCAGTGTTTTCAAGGATATAATCTGCAATTCCACTAAAGGAATGTTTCTCTCTCTCCCTCTCTCTCTACCCCTTATCTTCATTTATTTATGATTGTTATTTATTATTATGATTTAATATTAACATATGTTGTTAAACTAACTGTAATATTGTTATGTTTTATTATGATTCAATATTAACATACTTTGTTAAACTAGCTATTTTGTTGCCCTTATGGCTTACTTATTACTGGCATGCAGTTATACTGACAGTTATGTTATTTACTGTTGTGTTACACATACTATACATTAATATGTATTTGTATGAATTAAAATTATGTTCCATTCTTTTAATACTAACAATGGTTTGGTTATTACTAACTTTACCTGTTGCTATACCTCTATCACCACAGCACGTCAAGGTAGGCTGGTTCTGGCTGATCCCCTACCTTGCCTCAACCAGCTGTGACACTGATTCCCAGCACAACTGGGACCCAGAGAGGTGGTTCCCCCTCTGCTGCCCCTACACTACCTGCAGAATCGGGTAGTACCACCCCATGGGAAATGGTGATGTAGGGGGTGTTGTAATCCAGGATGAGCACTCAGTCTTGGCGTGCAGGATAGTCTACAGTGGGTTTGGCAGCTTCCTGCACCAGATTGAGGTTCATGCTGACTGACCTGGTGGGGCAGCCTCACCCCAGTGCCCAGGCTCCAGCACTGCTGCCCTCATGGTAGTGAAAGAGCAGTGCGACAGTCACATCGGTGGGGTGGTGAGTCATGCTGCTGCTGTCGGGAGGTGCATGTGACTTGGATTCCACAAAATCCTCACTTTTCAAAGTGTTCACCCCCTTCATTTGTCACGCACCACCCCCTTTATGCTGTCTTGTCTGTCTGGGAATGCATCCTCACCTACTGAACTTACCTGTCCCACACATACCTATTTCCCTTCCCCAACATTCCACTCACACATTAAAAAAATAAATAAATGGGCACCTGTCCCAAAAAAATATTGCCCCATACATAGCTCTCCATTTCACCCACATGCACACTGGACACAAGTAACTTGGTCCAATTGGCTTGACAATGCAGTTATGTTGTCCTCACCCATCTTTCAGTGGATGAGACTTCAAACCCATGTACATATTCTGTCAAAGTGCACAGTTGTTGCTGTACAAAATGTGGATAGCTATGGTACTTTCCTACACCCTTTCTGCACATCCCTACCTGCCTTCCATTATGTTTCCCTCCCTCCTTGCACCCCATTTCACCACTTTCCTATCTTCCAATTTTTTTTCTTTATTTCTTTAGCGCAATGCTGCACGGCACTCCTCTTCATGCAGGTTCGCTAAGCTCAGCTAAATAGAGCTATATTGATTATATGTGTCCTTAAAATTCTATTACACATTTATAAAATAAACACCTGTTCTATGTTTTGAAGCCAAGACCATCACACCTGCAAACCAGTGCATTAATCTGCCATGCCACCCAACTTAAATAGGTGCTTTAAAAAAATAGTAATTGACAGTTACAGTCATTAAGTGTGTCTCAGCATAGCTGCGTGTTGCACCATACAAACTTGAATAAAACTGAATAGAAAACAAGGGACTGAGTCCTTTTATCAGTAACATGTAGAAAGACACCTGCTAATGTATTAATGGCAAAATACATGTGCAACTGGGACCTTGGTATAGAAATACATCCATATAAAGCCTTGTACATATGGATGGATATAGAACATGATTGTCACATATGTGCCCATATGTCTTTCAAATACACCTGTTGCAGCAGTGACTCAGTAGCTCAGTCTGTTAAATGCCTCATAAACAGTACATTTGTACCACACACAGTCCTGGATTTAAATCCAATGGTGTGTAGCAATATATTTTTAGTATTGTGAAGCCAGCAATTAATGTAAGACCTATGTACTCTTTATCAACACAGTGCATGTCAAATGAACTGACTGCTTTTAACTGATGGAAGTCACAAGCCTGCAGGTAGGAACACACTTCATGTATCCGTATAGCAAATGCATATGTGCATAAATTGTCACATCATGCAGTAATATGCAGTCACAGAGAATGTCACCTCAGGCACTGTGAATGAAGGCCACTAATATCAGAGTGCCTCACACAATCCTTTTAGAGTCACAATGCAGATTTACACAGCTGAACAACGAATATACAATACACATTAAGTCTCTGCTTGTAACAAGGACTGCCCCTATACAGACTGCAAAGTACTACCATACTCTAATACACAGCCTGGCAGATGACCAAATAGTGGATATATATATATATATATATATATATATATATATATATATATATATATATGTGTGTGTGTGTGTGTGTGTGTGTGTGTGTGTGTATATACCCCATCTTTCTCAAGGACACACTGAACATATCACCTACTACTCTGTTACTGATACTGCTGTCTAACAGACTTACTATAAACACATGCCTTAATTGGAGTGTTGAGGGTACTGGGCCTAGCTGTTCAACAAGGCTGACACAGCTCACATAGTTACTCTACAGCTTGTTGTCCTCCAAAGTGTTCACACTCTCTGACTATGTCTATTACCTGCAGCAGTAGCTGCAGCCTGTAGCATACCCATCTCCATGTAAAGGTGTTTGCTGCAGACCTACCCTCTGCGACGATGTAGTCTCCTCACCCCAGTAATTTCCATCACAACATATCAGAAAGGAGCCATAATCTACATGAAGGCCTTATATATTCTACAGTGGTTATATGTCATTGGCTGATGATAGTGCAGATCAGCTGTGTTGGTTGCAATTAGCATTTCAGAACCACAGATTGGTTTAGAGGTAATCACCTGCTGCTGGGAAACATGTTTAAAAGGCAAGCAGCTGGCTATGGGTAACTTCTGTATGAGACCTTCCTCACACACAGCACTCCATTGTAACAACTATGCTATAACCACATATCAACAGGAGAGTACTGCACTTCACTGAGTATGTAAATGTTTTTGTGTACAACAGGTTGCAGATGGGTGAATAGACTTAGGGGGAATAGTGATTACACCATTAAGCCTGTCTTAGACCTGTGATAATGACATGTCAGTGACCTCCTGCTGTCTTACACCTACACAGTATGTGCAAAACATCAAGGGTGCATTATCTTGTGTCATTGTGGCACACTGGCCTCATTGGATTGTCCCTTTCTAGTGGTTGTAATAGCACACTGCTATCCATGTGGCATTGTTCGTATGACATATTATCAAAGAGATGCACATAGGGGACATACCACAGTAGACCTGAGTGTTGGGTGCATGATAATACAGCAGTAGCTGTCATGTCATACATGGAAATACCTGACTAATGCTACTGTCTCAGTTGCATCCACCCACTTTGTTTGTCTGCACACTGTGGAGTATGACATGTGTGAGCAAGTAGTAGTTAGTGCCTGCCATTTTGGCCTTGCCATATGTGTACATAGTGTAGGTCCTCTTCCTCCTCCCAGCAGACTATCTGCAAAAGGCTGCTGGCATGATAGCATACCCCATCTCAATCTTGATCAACAGAGCTATATCTGAAGCTACTGTACCCGCTATATGGAAAATCTCCCATGTGATACCTGTCCATAAAGGAGGCAGTTCCACTGAACTGTCAAACTTTAGACCCATAGATATTCTGTCACTTCTAGCTAAATTTATGGAGAAGTGTGTACACATACAGCTCATGCACTACCTCACACAGAACAAGCTGTTGTCTAACTTTCAGCATGACTTTAAGCCACATCACAGTACTACTTCTGCCCTCCTCTCTTTCTCTAATGTCATTAACCACACACAACCACAATAATAACAAGCTATCCTCAGCACTCTTTCTAGAGCTATCCAAGGCTTTTGACATGGTTGACCACAAAATGCTTATAAATACATTGAAGGCCTTCCCCTTAAACAACCATGCAATCCAATGCTTTAAATCCTACCTGCAGAGAAGGCAACAGGTAGTCCTATGGCAGGACAAGCTATCATCTTACCTACCTATCACATTAGGAGTCCCCTAGGGCTCAATACTAGGACCCCTTCTTTTCTCCATCTGTATCAACAACCTTCATTCAGTCATCCCAGATGCTACCTGCATTTAATATGCGGATGACTCCACCTTGATTTGTTCTGACACCTCACCAGCTACTCTATTCACATTAACCCAAAGTGCCTTCAATACAGTGGAAACATGGCTCTCCAATCAGCATCTAATCCTAAAGCTCAATAAAACTAAGCTGCTTCTCTTCTCTCCCACATGCAGAACCACCTGCCATCCTTCATCATAACTGCTAACAATGGCACTGTCATCTGGAAGAAGGAAATGAGTTTTGTCATTCTGTGAAAACTCTCCTTTCAAAAAAAGATAATCCTTTACTATCAAAGACTTTTACAGCACCAGCATCTGTGGTAACCGCTGACCAGTATATAGATGCTTTTGAAAGAACATTGTATTTATTAAAGAAAAAGGTGCAGGCATTTAAGCAGCTCCAATGGTAGTGCTTAAGATTTCAGGCTTATTTGGAGCTGGGAATAGTGCCTCATGGACTGAGAGTGTTTAAAACCCCTTCTTATGCTAATACATACCTGGAACATTTAAAACAGTGGCAGCAGTTGAACTTAAAGTTAAGTGCAGATTATATGCGCTTAATAAATAACTTTTTTGAGAATACTGAGAAAGATCTCAAAGAGGAAACATTTAAATTGGGAGAATGAACTGTTGAATATGCCCTGTTTGTCTGGTATATCGACTACTTATCAAAATATGCTTGACAGAATGTATCTGTTTGATACTAGTCTAGAAAAGAAAAAAATTTAATAGAATGAGTCAAGATATGAATGACTTTAGACAAGGACACATTTTCTCTTGACCAAAATCAGATTATGTGAAAAACCAACAAAGTAAATTAAGAAATAATAAAGTCAGTGATTTGGATATCTTTGAACTAGTTAAAGATGATGAGACAGCTCCGTTAGCCAATGGAAACATCGACTCCTCAACACCAACCCCTGAGTCTTCCAATAAACAAAAATCTTTGGTCCCACCTACGACATCAGAAAGTAGAGTAGTAGTGGAGATTACAAGAGGAAGTGAAGATAATGTGCTGTTAACCCCTACAACAAATTCTGAGCAATGTAGTGGCTCTACTTTTTTTAAAAAAACAACCAATTAGACAACAAAATGTGCCAGTGGCATTTCCTTTTCAGCTAAACCTTCCGGAGAAGGTGGAAAGTTTACAGAGACCCCAACAAAAAGGAAGGTCCACACAACATTGAATGCACAGTATTGTGAATTGACAAAATGGAAAAACAACAGTCCAGCTCAACAGAGCAAGACTGCTCGACATTAGCATACAAGAGACAAGGTACTGTAAATTTATCTAATTACCAGTTAACTGAATTACATCTATCCATGCTGGGAAAGGGGTTGAAATTGATTCCAAGTAGTGATTACATTGAGAAGTCGCTAACTGATCTGAAACTGTTCATATGTAATTTGAGTTTAAGGCTGACTTTTGGAACAAATACAGCCCAAGAAAAGACTGTTTGTAAAAAAATTAAGTATGTTTATCCCAGCATGCTGTCCAGTACTAGTAGCATTTATTAATGTATATGAAAATGAATTGAAAGCTATATTCTAGAAGCATAAAAAAGCATTATAACTTGACATATGCTGAAAATGTAGCACTTAAACAGTTGGAAAGTGATGAAAGCATTATTATAAAACAGGCAGATAAAGGGGGTGCTATTGTAATAATGGACAGAGTAAAATGTATGACATCTTTAAATGAAATGTTACAGGATGTAAAAACGTTTAGAAAAATAACCTTTTTGGAAGTGAAAAAAACATATTTCTGAGATTAATATGGCCATTTATGAGTTGCAATTGATGAATGATATTAGTATGGAATTGTTTAATTATTTGACTGTTTCATGTCCTAGAATACCACAGATATAAGGCATTCATAAAATTCATAAAAATGTGATGACCACCCCCCCCCCCCCGAGACCAATAGTCTCAGGGAAAGGCTGGATAACTGAGCCCATTTCTATGTATTTGCAGAAACAGTTAAGGATGTATTTAGAAAAATGTCCTAGCATTTTAAAGCATTCAACAGACTTTTTGTGTAAGTTAATAGAATGGTATGCTGAACTTCAGAAGATGAACTATATTTCTCTTACACTTGATATTATGTCCCTATTTACAGTAATATGAAATAGATATGGGATTGATGGCATACAAGATTATTTAAATGTGGAAGCGGAACTACAGGCCAGACATATAGAAACTATTTGTACACTATTAGAATTAGTGTTGACTAAAAACATTTTTTGTTTGATAATGAATCTTACTTGCAGTTGGCGGGTGTAGCCATGCGTACTCCCATGGCTAACACCTATGCTAATTTAGTATTATATGAATGGGAGAAGAAATGTATTTACAGTGAATAAAATGTTTTGAATAATAATGTCATTTTTTACCAAAGGTTTGTAGATGACTGCTTTCTTGTTTGGAAAGGTATGTTACAAGAGTTAGATATGTATGTTGCCTATTTAAACTCTACCACCAGTTTCTTGAAGTTCACAGTAGAGAGTTCCAATGAAAATATATTTTTTCTAGATGTAGAGATAAGAAATATAAAAGGGAAAATAGAAACTATGATACATTAGAAAGATGTTAATAAATTGCTATGTTAATAGACATAGCATGCAAACACCTCATGAATTCACAGAAATATTAAAAGCAGAATTGACAAGATTAAGTAGACTTAATACAGAAGATAGGGTATTTAGGCAACAGCCAGGGGATATGATGCAAGATTTTTATGAAAGTGGCTATGATGTTAGAAAAGTAAAAGGGATCTATAAGGAAGTTTGTCATCAAAGATACACTAATGTTAAATCAATATTTTAGATTGTAATGTTACTGTATCATTGACACAGATGAATAAAAATAAGATATTTAACTATGTTTAATTCAAAAACTGCTGAGGTAAAGAAAATAATAGAAAGAAATTGGACAATTTTGATGGCAATGCCTGAGTTACAACAAATTTGTGGTGATACACCATTTTTTGCTTATAAGACCCAAAAAAATTTAAAGAGAGGTTATGTTATAAGGATTTTTTAAAAGTTAACAGCATAAAGAATGTTTTAAGTAAACCAGGTACTTCAAACTGCTTGAACTGCAGTTGTTGTGTGGATATTTATACAGAAAACAATAGTTTTAAGCATCCCACAACTAACAAAGAATATACACTTGACTGTTCAGTAAACTCTAACAGTACTAATGTCATATATTTAGGTACTTGTACTTTCTGCTCATTGTTTTATATTGGAAAAACTACAAGGAAATTAAGAGAATGTATAGTTGAACATAAGTCTGATATTAGAAGAAATGTTAGAACTAATGCGTTAAGTAAACATTTCTGAGAAGGGTTAAGAACATCAATTTAAGTTTAGAGCTATTGATGCAGTATATAGTAGTAGTAGAGGTGATAATAGCAATAATATAGTTGAAACTAAGGAGTATGAATGGATAGTCAGGCTACAGGCAGATTTGTCACCTGGTTTCAATAATGCTGTCAGCTTGAAACCTATTTTAGTTAAAAAACAGGCTGAAAGCCTATAGTTTTATATATACATATATATATATATATATATATATATATATATATATATATATAAAAATAATATATATATATATTTTTTAGATATATATTTTTTATACATATTTTTCATATATGTTTTACGTATTGTCATAAAGCTTTAAAGTGTTATAGGGGGTGGGGAATTAATGGCTTTATATGACAGGCTGGCTGTAATCATGTATTTTTGCAAGAACTCCTATTTAAATTTTGTATTTTTCATTCTTATAACAGTAGCATTGAGGAAGGGTGTTTATGACCCAAAAGCTTTGCAATAAACATTGGTTTTTGGTTCTTTGGCATTGGATTTTTTAGTGTTCGATTTCTACTGTTATTTCTTCATTCCATCTATTACAGTATAGTCTGTTTCCTTGAACTTTGCAATCTATGGCACCTAGTACCTCAGCGTAGTGCGCTACATGGTAGAAGTGTTGCATATTGATGGCCCTCAACTCAGGGTTGAGGGGAAAATAAATGTGCTCACTGGCATATGGTAGCATGGTATCCAGGAACTGGTGGAGTACCCTGGATGCTGATTTCTGTGAGACCCCCATCATGTCCCCAATTAGTCTTTGGAAGGTACCTGTGGCTATTATCCTAAGGGCTACACATACCTTTGTTTCCACTGGGATGGGTTCCCCTCTCTTGGCTTTGAGACTGAGTTGAGGGCGGTAGAGCTCAGTGAGTTCTTGTAGGATGTCCCTGTCTACCCTGTAGTATTCTACAATCTCCAGCTATGTAGCTCCTGGAAGGTTACCCTGGGCCTGAACACTATTCTCCTTTTCTGTCTAGGCCTATTGTCAGCAGCAGCAAAAGCACTGACTTCAACATCTGGCACATACAGATCTAGCAGACTTACAGCACCCCTAGCATTCTTTCAGTCAAAATTCCCAAGTCTTTACTCCAGTAGTGCAGAGAGTAGGGGAAGAATCAGTTTGTAGGGTCTATGCATACTTTACAGTGCTCTAGTGTAGGTGCTATCTACATGATTGGCTACCTATGATGCATTGCACCTGTCTAGTATATAATTAACATCATTTAACAGCCCCAGCTTAAGTTAAACAATTAATACATGATTGTCTTTTAGATGCTCTCAGCAATGCGGTGCACCACACAGAAGTGTGCCCCATAGTTAAACAAAGCTTAGCAGTTAGTGGACATACCCCCAGACTTCCACATGCTCAGCACAGTGGTGCCATGTGCAAGCACACTGAAACACAAACTTTAGAAGTCAGTGTACCCTCCCCCGAAGACTTCCACACTCAGCATGGTGATGCGCAGCACAAACAGGAGCAGTTAAGCTCCAATCAGCTTAGTAGTTATTGGACACACCCTCTCCTGATGTCATCTACCTCCTGTGTGGATACCAACACAGTTCTCTGCCTACATGGAGGGGCTATACGGACACAATTACCTTATTTTGCTATTCTATGAACCTATGAAGTAACTCCACCTCTTTTGCATAGGGATCCGTACTCACAACCTGGAAACAACACACTATCAAGCCCTACCACATTAGCAACAGCACCAATGCACCATTGTAGATACTCCATGCAGGGTCCTGTAATACAATTTTGTCTCATAATATTAAGTTTGTTATTTCCACTTTTTTTTTAATTTTTATTTTAAGGCATGTTTGCACACTGCAGTGCACCATGCAAACATACCGAGATTATTAAAAAAAGACCACATTTTCTGTAAATTTTGAGACACACAGAGGATATTTTCACTCATATCTGTCTGTAGTATGCTATTTCTGTCCATCTATCTACATTTTTACAGTCCCTTTTGTCTGTCTACATTCCTGTGCACAGAATTTTTCCATGTACCTATGGACACTGACACGGGGTCTGCAGGGCTGCCTGTTTACTTGGTGGATCACTCTACCTGTCTCATTTGCATAAGATTCACATGCTTATGAGGTGATTTGCATGTCATGGAACTTCCCTTGATGGCGCGTGCATGATCGCCACCCAGCAGTGCTTACTCGATCGCAAACCTGCTTACGTTCATGTAAGCAGTATGGCATGATGCCTACATGGTAAAAAAGTCTGTGTAGGCTCTATTAAATTCCCCCCATAGATGTAAATTTAGCAAAAATGGGAAGATTAACCATTGCAGATTTAAAGTGGAAAGATCAAGCATATAAAATGACAACATTATATGCTTGTACTAATTGTAAAGAAAAGAAAAATGTATTTCAGCAGATTTTAGAGTTAGACTAGTAATAAATATGAATATTATAATAACAGAAAACTGTAGTTCTGATTTAAAAGGCAAGCTTACAAACAAAAGAAATGATATAAGAAAAATGTTAGAAGTTATAAGTGTGGTAAGTTAAAACTATGGGACAAAAAAATCATGGACTTACAAAAGGGGCATTTTTTGATTATCTTGCAATATGGCTAGTGATAAAGGAAAACAGGGAATATATAAAATAGGTAAAGGGTAAATGAGAAAGCATGCAATGAAGAAGGAAAGAGATTAGTAATACAGTTTTCGAAAGACCATATTACTATGAGAATGTTTTGTAAAAATTGGTCTGAATGATGGATGATAGTTAAGTAAAAATATAAAAATGTTTTTATTTTTACAGTGGCAACATATTTTGAGAAAAGTAGAAAAGAAAAATATAAAAGAATATATAATTATGCATTAGAAGATTTATAACATGATAAAAAGTATTTTGACAAAGAAAACGCTTTATAAGAAAGAAATCAAGAAAAAAATATAAGAACAGTTATATAAGCAAATATATGTTTTACAAGGAAAAAGAGAAGGAGTATCAAGTTACTTAAGCAAATCAGTAAAGGAAGATGGTAGTGTAATGAGAGAAATAAAACATGTAAAAGGAGAAATAGAACTAACTCAGATAAAGATTATGAATAGTGTAGTACACTATCTACAAGAAATATTTAAAGTAAAAAGAAGGTAGTGAAAAAACACAGAAAGTAAAAAGTTAACAGTTTCTTTAAATGAGCTAGATAAAGTATCAGGGCAAGAAAATATAGATTCAGCTGCAGGCGCAGATGGAATAGGGTATGAAATGTATACAAATTTAAGGGACTGGCAAAAAATATACATTTTTAAAGATTTTGAATGAATAGTTAAATGAAGGTTCTATGTGTAAAGAATTGTGTAGTGGAACACTTAAATTCACATGGACGAAGGTAATTAAAAACTGGAAATCACAGTATTGAATAATAATGATTATAAGATCATTATGAAAATAATATGAAAGAGATGTGAAACTAAAACGGAAAATATTATGGCAGATAGCATATATAGTATAAAGGGGAAAGGTTGTCAAGAATTATTAATGATAATTAATGAAACTGTGAATGATATTAAGTGAAAATCATTATGAGAGACCTTAATAAGACATGTAAAACAATTGGACATGAAATCTTATGAATAATAATGAAAGAATATAATATACATGAGAAACTTAGGAAATTATGCATGTCAGCATATAGTAATAATAAAGTCCAAATGCTTGTAAATGGCTAGTTAAGCCAGGAGGTACATATGAGGATTGGTATAAGCTGAGGATGTCCAATGAGCTGTACACTTTGTACATTAGTTATGAATTTGCTAGTATGTGAAATAGGGAAAAATAATCCTTTTCCACCTGGCTGAAATGGTGCAAAAGTTAGAAAACAAAATAATGTACCAAACAGTAATCCAAACAACAATCCCAACAGTTTATTCAGAAAATTCGGTCAAGTGCTTTCTTCTAGAAAGCCTGGACTTTATCAGAACCAATTAAACTTTTCAAAGACCCCCATTTAAAAAGTGAAATACAGCCAATCAAAATCACTTAACCCATACATGTGATAAAATTTAAAAAGCCACAAATAAATGTTTTAATTTATACAAACAATAAAAACAATAATAAAATATATATATATATATATATATATATATATATATATATATATATATATATATAAGTTTAAAAATGTGTTACATACGTAACACCATTAGTTCTAAGTGCTAGTGCTCTATGCTTTAAAAATGGCATGATGGATATATATTCATTAATACCAGCGGTGTGAGCAGCATTTAATCATATTTGCCATTTCATTTCAGCTTTTTCAAGTGTATTGGCCCAGTCACCCCCCTAAAATCTTTGTAAACAATTTCTAAAATGCCAAATAAAAGCTTTGTTTGGTAGTATGGTTTTAACTTTTGGTAGTTATAGCCAAAAAGTTAAGATTATTTTAAGTAAGAATTGGGTCCTATTCAGGGCTAATAATGAACTTCAGTCCATTTTGAGAAACAACTGCACTTTTGTGTTCAAAACTAATGTGAATTTAAAATTTTTGTTTGAACATCCTATTTTATTTAAAGGTGTGTCTGGAAAAGGCACTACTGGATGTGGGCATTGTAATTATTGTAAATACATTCTCAAGGATTCACTATTGAACATAGGTGAATTTGGGGTTAGGGTAAAAACAGTTGCGGGCAATTGTGGTACTAAGGGTTGTGTCTACTTGGCGATGTGTCAATATTGTTCTAATTTTTACATAGGGAAAAAGGAAAGGACACTCTGTAGAAGAATGTATAAACATTTATACGCTATTAGACAGAAAAACACAAATAATGCCCTTTTTAGACATTTAAATAATAATCCATGTTGCACAAAGTTTTTATTTGGCATTTTAGAAATTGTTTACAGGGATTTTATGGGGGTAATTGGGCCAATACATTTGAAAAACCTGAAATTAAATGGCAAATATGATTAAATGCTGGTCACACCCCTGGTATTAATGAATATATATCCATCATGCCATTTTTAAAGCATAGAGCACTAGCACTTTGAACTAATGGTGTTACACATGAAGACATTTTTTAAACTTTTATATATATATTTTTATTGTTTGTATAAATTAAAACATTTATTTGTGGCTTTTTAAATTTTATCACATGTATGGGTTAAGTGATTTTGATTGGTTGCATTTCACTTTTTAAATGGGAGTCTTTGAAAAGTTTAATTGGTTCTGATGAAGTCCAGGCTTCCTGGAAGAAAGCGCTTGACCGAATTGTCTGAATAAACTGTTGAGATTGTCGTTTGTATTACTGTTTGATACATTATTTTGTCTTTCAGCCAGGCAGAAAAGGATTGTTTTTTTCCTGGTTTTGTTGTACCTTTTTTACACCGTTGGTTGTTTTAGTATGTGAAATAAACTATGAAATGAAGGAGGTGGGGTAAATAACACCTGAAGAGTAAATAATTCAAGTTCTGTTAACATATGTGAATGATAGTATATTAATTGCAATAAAACAGAATTTGGATAAAACAGGTAAGAATTTGCACAATGAGTGTCTAGAGATGATAGGGTTGGCTTTAAGTAAAGATAAATGTAAAAGTTTAAGTGATATAGTAAAACATGGGGCTATAAATTTTACAGTAAATAAAATTTCTGTGTTAGGTATAACATTTGGGAATAAAGATAAAAGTAGAATTCAATGGGGAAAAAAGCAGAAGAAATAAACCAAACCTGTCTTTTCTGGAGAACATATAAATTATCATGCAGAATGAAGGCTTATTTGATAAATTCAGGACTGATGGGAAAACAACATACTTAGCAAGTGTATTTATGTTGCCAACAGCATTTGAAAAGGAATTATTTCAGATATTTTTTTTTTCATTTATGTGAGGTTCTAGATTAAATCCAGTAAAAATAGGAGTTTTGTATGTAAATGAAGAAGGAGGAGGTTTATCATTAATTAACCGCATGGTATATGCTGCGTCATTAAATTTGTAGGAAGTATAATATGGATAGATGAAAAAGATGAAAAAATTATTTGTAAAATTGTATTAGTATGATAAATTTTTGGATATGGTAAAAAGAGTAAAAGTGAAAAAAGTGTATAAATGAGGAAATAAAATATTCCCAAGAAAAAATATTTCTGTGGAAAATAAAAACTGATGATACAGAAAAAAGATTAAAAAAAAGTGTGGTATGACAATGTAATGATAAAACATTACTATGTAAAACTATGGGAAAATCAAACAGATGAAAAAATTAAAGCTATACATTTAATAAGCAAATGGTGTAATCAGAAAGTAGAATGTCAAGATCTTTTGGTGGAGACTGGTAATAGATAAATTCCCAGTAAAAGGAAATATGCCATATAAGAAGAAAAGTTATAGAATATTTTTACATTGTCAAAAAGAAAGAACAATGGAACACGTGTTTTTGAAAGTAAAAGAGTAAATTAGTTATGGGGAAAACTAAGTAAAGAAGATTTTTTTTGGAAGATATAAAAGAAGTGGATAAAATAAACATGGGTATGATTAAATGTGGATTTTTATAAAAATAGAAGTAAATAATATGTTAAAATAATAGATAAAAAGTTATTTTATGTTATATGGGTTATATGGAATGAAAAAATAAATGAAATAAGTTTCATGGTAGATGAATTTTAGCAGCAATATTAAGTAAAACCAGATGGTGGTTATGGAAAAGTGTGAGTGTGTTAACAGAGTTTTATATATATATATATATATATATATATATATATATATATATATATATATATATATATATATGTATATATATATATATATATATATATATATATATGTGTGTGTGTGTGTGTGTGTGTGTGTGTATCTTTATATACTTGTAAATATTTGTAAAATATGTAAATGTTTTGCAAAAAAAGTTACTGTTGTATATATATATATATATATATATATATATATATATATATATATATATATATGGATTCTATGCATTTGGTCGAATTACACTTAGTCGAAAATGATACCAGGCATTGCACTTCACTGAAAGCTCACTTGACTTAAAGCTTACTTGGTCAAAGTTCATTTGGTCGAAAATGGAATATAGCCCCTGCCCCACTGCAGTGCAACCCTGGAGTAAAAATATTAAATAAGGGGTGTGGGGGACACAGCCCCCGCAATGGGGGGTGTGGGGGGCATAGCCCCCCACATAATTTTATTGTATTCACTATTATAAGAAGGTATATCCATTAGAAATGCATTGATATATATATCTTTAGTAAAAACTATTGGCATAATGTGGGGGGTTGTGCCCCCCAGACCCCCTCTTATTTAATATTCTCACTCCAGGGTTGCACTGCAGTGGGGCAGGGGCTATATTCCATTTTTGACCAAATGAACTTCGACCAAGTGAGCTTTCAGTCAATTGAGCTTTCAGTGAAGAGAAATGCCAGGAATCATTTTCGACTAAGTGTAATTCGACCAAATGTATGGAATCCATATATATATATATATATATATATATATATATATATATATATATATATATATATATATATATATATATATTTATATATATATAAAGGACCTCCCATGCTGCTCTACCAGCAACTGATCTACCTGGTGTGGGAATAAAACCCGCAGCCATCTGCACCAAAGGTGAATGTGCTGCCTGTTGCACAACTGACAATTTTAATACTGTACTTAGCACCTTCTTATTTAATTGTGTTTGGTTGCCAGAAATATTTGTTCCATTTACTCTGTGTTCTAATTCTAGTTCAGTACCTTTCTATTTAACTTTATCCTTGAACCAGTAGTAGCTAGTTCATTCTTCTCCTGCATTATTACTGGTTTTGTCATACAAATGCGAACATAGCAGAAACTTTTTTTTTCATCCATCCCTGCAGTTACCTCAAGCCGCCTTCTTAATGCCTACTGTCTTTGCAGGACGTGCCATCTTTTGAGGTTATTGAGAGATAGCTGTTGGGTGCATTCCCATGTGGAGTCTGTGGAGCTGAGGACTCAAGCTTTAGGGTTATCTGGTGCCATTTTAGGGTGAAACACCCCTTGCATACTATTTTTGATGACCATATGGAACCCATCCTTCTGTGGTCCCACTAAGGCCACTGTATTCTAACAAAAGGTCTATCTGCAACAAGGCTTGGATGTTATCTTACATGTTATGGACTGTTAACCTCACATTATGTTAGGAGGCTTTGCTGGATGACAACTTTGTTTCTTGTCTGGTAGCTGCTATGCTTTCAGGTTCTCCATTACTAAGTGTCTGCTGCAAAGCAAGATCAGAAGGGGATGTAAATATTTGTCAGTATTCATGCCTATGCTTGAACTATGCAACTGGAATGGATTTCATCTCAATTGAGTATGTTAAGAGAACAGAGGGTTCTGGAAAACCTCCAAAAGTCTATTGACCACTATACATCCATTCTGTTTTTTCACGATCTTCCTGACTATGAGATCCTTCTAGGCTGTGCATAGTCTTACTGTGGACACACAGGAGATGTCTTTGCTGAACATGTTACTCCACGCCAAAGCCTTTTGGAAGCTGCCCCTTTATGATATCTTTTGATAGATGTGCCCTTGTTCAAAGACATTAGAGTTCATTTTTTGCCAAAAGCTTTATGTCCAGGATATATAAATTAATGAAATACTAGTAATGAAGAAAGCTATTTTTAAACAAAACAAGTTGCTATTCTACAAGTCTATAGTTAAGTAAAATGCTGAATAAAATGACCAGGAGAAAGCAAAGAAAGATGGACTGCTGTTTATATATTTTGTATTATATTGTGAGTTATATATTTTAATCACAAATGTTAATCGCATTAAATAACAAAAGTTATTTATTGAAATGCCTATTTTTAAACAACAGAGTTTAACTGCAATAATCCAGTAGGGGTCGAAATAATAATTTTTTCTTTTCAAATTCCTATATTCATTTTATTGTATATGAACTTATTTATTATATAATCCTTATTGATTACATTGTAATTGTAAACGTTTTAAGAGTATTATAAGTCTAATGCATAACCTGTGGCCATGGTGATGCAGCAGTTAGTATTGCCGCCTCACAACAAGAGGTTCTCCAGTTCAATCCTCAGCTGGGGTGCTTTCTGTGTGGAGTCTGTATGTCCTCCCTGTGGTCGCATGGGTTTCCTCCAGCTGCTCCTGTCTTATCCCAAAGACATGCTGTAGGTGGATTGGACACTCTAAATTGGCCCTAGGCATGAGTGCGTGTGCCTTCTGTGGAAGGTTGGGTGCTGGGCTGGCAACTCAACACCATAAAATTTCACTGCCAATCATGAGCAGACAGGTGATTCACTGTGGCGACCCCTAACTGGGAAAAGAAGATAAGTCTAATGCATTACCTATGGTATGTTTTTTATTAAGTGGTCATTTAAATTTGCTTTATAATAAGGATATACATAAACTTTAATGTAAACAATCAATTGTGCTTGTATGTTCTATCTATGGACTGGAGTCAGAAAAATACATACACATGTGCACAGGACCAAATAGTGCAGAAGAAAAAGAAGAAGCACAGTGTGGCCCAGAGCTGATTACCTATGAAATAGGGGTAACATTGTTTGATAGGGTTCAGAATAAGTAAGGAGTTCACTGTCAAAGTCACAGCAATTTTCATAATGACCAGGATAGCATGACAGCAGTCTACCTCATTCACACCCATATTGACATGCATGAGGAGCCACAGTTGATACCCCAGCTAATGGCTATACAGCAATCTCCTGATCACTTTTATTACAGAGGGGAAGGAAATGAGTTTATAGTACAGGCAGAAACGGGGAAGAGCAAGCAGATAAGTATACAGAACAGCAGGTGGAAAGAAAGAAAGAGTAGTATAGGGAAAAAACAAGTTTATTTTTTGTTCTGTTTTTGCTAGGACAGGTGCTCATTTCTTTATATTTTCAGGAAATGTAGTGGGGACTGTAGCAAGGGAAATGTGTGGACAGGGAAAAGGTATAAGGAAGGAGCATGGACAGACAACCCCTCCCAAAAAATAATAATGAACAACAACAGATGTGCTAACACATATTGGGAGGGGACAAAAGGAAGATAAGGACAGAAGAAGGACTACTGGTAAGTGACACATAAAGGCAAGGAATACCACAATAGGGGGTAGGGTGGGGTGCCAGCTGACTTCCATACCTGAGATCATCACCTCTTTGAACCCCATTATGGCTGGCCCAGCCAATGTTGGCCAAGTAATCAGGGCCAGTCAGCTGTGCCACTGTATCAGTCATGTAAGGACATGCTCCAGGAGGCAATTACTGTTGTCCTACTTTTTGACAAGCAAGGCTGATACCAAGCATTCCACCTCCTTCTGACTGACATACAGGGAACCAACAGTGCTGCTCTCATACTTAAACTGTCTCACTAAAGACAGCCCACCAGACAGCACTAGTGACTCCTCTAGGTCATCCCCTGTAGGATTACCTACATCTGGCCTGGAGACAGCTAAAGAACCAACGGGAGATGGTAAGGTAGATACACAGTGTGGTGGTTGTGACTATACCATATCCACAGCTAGGGTGAGCATTGCATAAAATGTGAATGTAAATTGAAATAAAAAAACTAAGCAACAAAAGAAAAGTTTAAAAATTAAATTATTGATAAAGAGAAACACAAAAACAAAAGCAGTCATCAGTAATGTGTACTACACTGGGTAGCAAGTATAGTCTGTTGAGGAGTAAAATGCTGCTGAATGAGTAAAGGCAAACAAAAAAATAAAATAGAGCCAAGGAAAAAAATTAACTAGAGCAGTATGCGTGTCATAATTGTCAAGATTGAATGTCACCAAACCAGTCCTATCATGTACAGGGCATTTGAAGAGTGTATGAATTGCAAACAGTGTTACTGAAAGGGATAGTGAAGATGAGCTGAATATCCCTATGAACCTAAGGTGACCAGTCATAGACATTTACCATCAGTTGTCAAACATGGCTTACCAGACAGTGCCATGTATGGCATAGTGGAGACCATGTCATGCCATATAGATGTTGCCACAGATGTGCAGAAGTAATACATATGGGACAAAGAAACCCTGTAGTGATAATGCGCCATGACATAAAGCAGCCACCATGGACCCTCACCCAGTAGCCTGCTACATGTATATCCATATTATGTCAGACGTCATTGGCACAGGCATGGATAATGGAATGCGCAATAGAAAAGTAAAGCATGACAGACTGGACAAATCATCTTATAATAAGAGCAGAGGTACAGCCATGGACAAGGCACTGAATGAAGGCAACTAGTCAGGTCCAAACTAGACATTGGCAGCCAGGATTGAATTTGGAACGACCACTGTCAGCCCATTCAGTATCATCATACCACTTGTGGGAATTCCTAGTGGTAGAATGGGCAGTGTAGCAATTCAACCTGCACTGAAAAGGTATGTGATATTATGCAAAATGAAACAATATGCAATGGTTGGAATGTTAAAATAATTAACAGGAATGCAAACATGGACAAGGAAACAGGTTAACAAGTACACAAATATAACTTTAATGCTATATACATATCTCAAAGTCTGGACAGGTTTGTTCTCTACCTCTGGCAAATCATCCAATTTTCCTCTCTCTTGCCAGGTCCTGAAAAAGAGAAAACAGACTTATGTCCATGCCACAAAAATCCTGCATATAGCTGAATAAGAATGCCAAACTATGTGCAAGTAACCAACAGCAACTAATATTTACTTTAGAATCTGCCCCCTTTCCTGGAAGCACCCAATGCTGGTTATCCAGTAGTCTATTCCTGATATTGGGAGGGGATGAATATGCGAAGCACAAGATCACAGTGGCACCACTTTGGCTCACTTTATTTATACCAGTACTGTTCATGGGAGAAGGTGATGCCTGTGACAAATAGTTTGTACCGAGGGCCCTCACGGAAGCCACCCCTCCCTGACATTCTCAGCTGCCCCTATACAGGAAGAAAAGAAAGATTTTAGTTTATTTTATGCAACACTCCAATGCTCTCACACACTCACCTCTTCCAGAAGCCACAACCACTTCACAGGTTGCTGTCTAGAGAAAGTGGCAACAGATCTGTGTCAATGAGCATTGCAAGTGTCACATGATGAACATTGATGGCAGCAGGACAATTCAATGAAGCCCAATATCAGCATATAGTCGCATGTTACTAACTGTTGTGCCAGGGTAGTGGGGATGGGGGGAATCACACTTACCTAATAGTATCATATCAGTACAATCCACATTACTGTATGTTGTTGTAACAGAGTGCTAAGTCTGATTAAGAAACCTACAACCTCATAGAAGTCACATAACTGCTCACATATTCAGACACCACTTAGTAGTCTTCAAGGCATGTGCATAGGAAGGCATGAATCTCATTGCACATGCTATGGCTGGAAGGTGTCTTGTTAAATTTGAGTTTCTAAGAAATTTACTATAAATTATCTTATTAGCATAATTGCTTTGCTACAAGCCTCAAAACTTTGAAATAAATAAACAGTTGTGGCCACCATTTTGCAGGAATAGTTGTTTACCCTAATATGTTTTGGTCTCACTACCAGAATGTTGCTAATATCCATACCATGATACTGTCATTAGCATATGATGCTGACAATACAATTTCACCTGCTTGGGTGACTGTGATACCTGTGTCTTTTAACTGTCCCTATAGCTTCTTATGTTTTACTTTTTATCAGCTCAAATTCCTTCTGGAGCACTCATATTGATCCTGAGAATCCAACTCCCAATTTTTTTTCACTGTTACTACTGGCTAATGTCCATAACTCAGGCCTCTGATGGAAAATTCAGTCTTTATAACCTAGTATATATAAAACTAAGAATAACTAATATAGGTTCATAGGTTCATAGGTTCATACTAGGCTATCTGCCCTAGGGCATTTATAAGCCTAGCCAGAGTGTGTGTGGCTTTCACCACCCCTTAGGATGAGAATACTATACCCATTAGTTTGCTGTGCCTCTGTCCAGCAGTGATACAGAGATGATTCCCGGGGTAAGCCTACGATCTCCCATCCACTCGTCAAGATTTCTCTTGAACAGAGTCAGTGAGGGGCTCTGCCTCACATGGACTGGGATTCTGTTCCATAGTGTAGGGAGTCTCTGGGTGATGAATCTGTCCCTCCAGCATGTCCTATTTATATACATGTTGAGGTTTAAGTCTCTTGCTCTCGTGGCTCTGGTGGATTTGGATTTTTTGAGGTGGAGCATGTCCATTAATTCCGGGTTGGACATGGCCTTGTATGTCAGGCACAGATCACCTCTGAGCAGACGGTATGTGACTGAATAGAGCTGGAGTTTCTTCAGTCGGGCATCGTATGACATATGTTTGAGCCCCTTTATCCTTTTGGTGAGGAACTTTTGGGGTCTTTCCAACTGCTGCAGGTGTCGGGTAAGGTACATTCAATGGGGCGTTGTACTCAATCATTGGTCTGATAAGTGAAGAGTACAGGGGTACAATGACCTCTCCTGATCTGGATGTGAATCCCTTCATGATCAGGTAGGCAATGTAGAAGGTCTTCCTAACCACTTTGGCAATGTGAGTGTCAAAAGAGAGGTTACTGTCAACTTGGGTCCCCAGGTCCCTGATAACTTCTTCCGTGTTTAATGGATTACCACCTATGTGGTAATTAGGGGTTACCTTGTTTTTCCCAAAGGGTATGACTATACATTTTTCAGCATTTAGCTTAAGGCCATGGCTCTGGCACCAGTTATCCATTTCTATGAGATCTTTCTGGAGGATGTCTGTGTCTGATGGAGTGTCAATTATGGTGCCCAGTTTGCAGTCATCTGCAAATTTTGTCAGCCACAATCCCCCTATGTTTGCCTGCACTTCAGAAAAATAAATGCCGAACAAGAGGAGGCCCAGGACTGAGCCCTGTGGGACACCGCTCGTGACCGGCTTAGAGTCTGACATGGCACCAGCAACTCTAACCCTGTGTGTTCTGTCCTTGAGCCAGTTTGCAACCCATCTTGTGACATATGGGTTTACATCTAAGCTGGTGAGCTTTTCTATGATGCCCGAGTGGGGTATTGTGTTGAACGCTTTTGCTAGGTCAAGGTAGGCTGTGTGAACTGCCTTACCCTCATCAATGGCCTTAGTGACTGTTTCGAAAAAGTTGACCAAGTACAAGAGGCAGGATCTGCCCTTGACAAAGCCAAATTGGGTAGGATCCAGTGTCTGTAGGTCCCCAATGTCTTTATTTATGAGTTCCATTATGATCCTCTCCATAGCTTTGCAGACATGGCTCGTCAAGCTTATGGGGCGGTAATTTCCAGGGTCCGTAGAAGCACCGCCTTTGTGGAGTGGGACCACAGTTGCCGTACGCCATTCTTTGGGTACGTGTCCTGTAGTAAGGCTAAGATTAAACAGCAGCCTTATGTGTGGGTTTAGTTCCTCATTGAGTTCGTGTAGCACACAGCCGGGGACACCGTCCGGTCCCATTGATGCTGTGTTTTTTGCTTTAGAGAGAGCAGCTCTCACCTGGGCATCTGAGATGTTTGGGAGGCTAGACTCTGGTGGGATAGATATTTCTCCTTTTGGGGGGGAGGGAGAAATTTGCACTGAACCTGTCTGCCAGTATGTTGGCAATGTCTGTGGGTTCAGTGATTTTTTTATCATTTTGGACTAATTCTGAACATGTCTGGGAGTTTCCACCCAGGTTTCTAACATAGCTAAAGAAGGCTTTATGATTGTCTTTTGTGTCATTAGAGATTTTTCTCTCAAAGTTGGCCTTGGATGATTTTATGAGTGATCGTAGTTTTTTGCTAGTATTTATCAGAGATGCCTTCCCATTTAGGGATTTTTCTCTGTCATGTAGTAGCTTTCTCCTCTTGTTGTAGAGTTTGTTTATGGCTGGAGTCCACCAGACCGGGCGCCTGCCTTTGGTGGAAAGGGTCTTGATTTTATTAGGGATTTCTTGATCCATACATTACTGGAGGTGCTCGTAGAAGGCATTTGTAAGGGTTTCAGCAGTGTGGGTTGTGGTTTCCACTGGCTCGGGGGCCTTGAAGGATACCACTCCAGTCTTAAGAAGTGTGAAGTTTGCTTTTGAGAAGTTCTTCACTGTGGCCTTTTTTGCTGGGGGTGGGGGCGGGATGTGGATCTCCAGTGAGATTAATTTATGGTCTGATCTCACCAATGAGGGATATACTTCCGGTGTGGAGCATTTTGTCCCCATGTTTGTGATGATCAGGTCTAGTATATTTTCTCCTCTTGTGGGAATGGTGACTAGTTGTTCCATAGCATTTGAGTTTATGAACTCAAGGAACCTTTGGGCTAGGTTGTTGGGGCTTGAGTAATGTTCCCAGTCTATGTTTGGGTAGTTGAAGTCACCCAATATGATGGTGTTTGGAGAGACATTCATACTCTCCAGTGTCTTCAGGAAGGCTGTGTGGGTTTCCTGAGTTTGAGAAGGTGGTCTGTAGCATGTTACAAACTGTAGGTCAGTTTTACCTATGGTTAATTGCACCTGGATGGTCTCCGATGCTTCGTGCGTTGCCACTAACCTGGAGGTGTGGGTATCCTTTATGAATATGGATGCTCCCCCTCCTTTTGTGGTTCGGTCCGGATTTTGGGGCCGGAACGCATGATATGAGGTATAACCTGATAGTGCTGGGGTGCTCTCAGGAGCCTTGAACCAGGTTTCAGTCACAGCACAGACATCGATGTTCTCCATACTGAGGAGGGCTTCGAGGGCGTGCATCTTGAGGTTTAGACTTCTGGCATTGAGCAGTATTACCCTTAGTTTTTCTCCATTTTTGTTTTCTAGGGTGGTAGGTTTATCATTTGAGCCTTGCCTAAAAAAGGCACTATGGGGGTGGTAAGAGCCTTTGCCAATATCCGGAAGCCCAGGGGTGACAGGTGCAAGCCATCCCTTGCGAAGCAGCATGGCTTGTCAAGCATGTCATCCCAGGCAGACAGACATTGGATCCCCTTAGAGTGACACCAGTAATTAAGCCAATTATTAAAGCTGATCATTTTGTCTCTGTATTGTAGCATCATTCTTGGTGAGGGTAGGATACTGCTCAGGGTCTGTGTCATACCGGCCTGGGCTACATAATCTGAGAGCTCCTCTATGTCTCTTTTCATGTAGTCCAGGGAGGTACGTCTCAGGTCGTTCACACCGGCATGGACAATGACTGAGTCATACTTGTACTTGCTGTGGAGTGACCTGAGTGCTTGTGTTATGTGGCGGATTCTAGCGCCTGACAGGCAGCTTACTGTTATCTTTTCCTTGTTCAGTCTGGTGAGTGGGACGTCAGTGTGTCTGACTATGGAGTCACCTATAACAAGTGTGTCTGGCATTGTGTTTGGCCTTAAGGGCTGTGACTGTTTAGCACACTGACTTTGAGAACTATGTGTTGCATGTCTTATGTCTTGAGGTGGCAGTTGCTTGGGTGTCTGCTTTGGAGGCCTCTGTAGTTTTGGTAGATTTTTGATCAGTGCCTCCGAGTATGTCTTTGTGTGTTTATGTGTTTGTTTTGCAGTTGTGATAGTTCTATGTGAAACTGGGTTTGTGGTGTGTGTGGTTTCCTTCTCCTCCTGTCTGGTCTTGCCAGTCCTGAGTTGAGAGAGCTCAGCCTCCAGTTTGGCTATATAGTTGCATCTCTCACATGTATTTGTGTTTTGTGGGAGAAGGAGTGGGTTGTCTGTGTACATGAGGCAATGGTAACATTGCCTCAAGATGCCCAGATTCACCAGCTGAACAGGAGAGGACGCTAGCAACTGACCCTTCGACATGCTAGAAAAAGTGAAAAAGTTTGCTGTGTAACTGAGTCAGAGGGGACCTAAAGAGAAATGGGTACTCAAGGGGATTCTAGGCTAATGTAGTACTTTGTTTAGTATACAAGTACTTTACCTATATAAAAATGTTTTAGGAGCAAGTGCTGAGCTTTACCTATATAAAAATGCTTTAGGAGCAAGTGCTGAGCTTTTGAGATAGAGAATAGACTGTTTAGATTGCAAGTAGAGAAGTTCTAAGGGAAAAATTGAAAAGCACACTTTACGGAGCCAGAAATAGTTTAACCTTGTTTAACCAGCGCTGCCCGATGGTGCTCTATGGGCAACTCCGCGCTAAAGCGGGCTTTATAGCAGGGGGTTGAAAAGAGCTAGGAATTGACCCAAAATGGCCAATGGACTACAAGTTTCTGGCTGGAACCACTGCTCTAGGGACAAATAGGCTGCTCAGTGCTCCCCACTCCCACTGGTGAACAAAGAAGCTTCCCTTTATCCAAATAAGGATATGGAATAGCACAGGAACCAAGCCAAAGCCCAGAGATCAGCAAACTCTGAAGACTGGACTATTCTAGTTCAGTAAGGCGGGAAAACAAGATTTTTTTTTTTTTTTTTTTTTGCAGAAAACAGAGGAAAAACAGACAGTAAATGCTTTTAAACGGCTAGCGCACTTGAGTGTGTTAGCCTACAGGTAAAATTAAACAACAAATAACTTTTTTAAAAGTGCAAAACAGTTAATCAACACAAAAACAGTTTAAATAGAATGCAGAGCTGTATAAACAGGCGAAAATGCAGTCGCTAAGCAGTAAATAATCAAAAAGCCAGAAAAAAATATAACTTCTGACAGGTAAGCTAGAAGTCTTCCTGTGGCAATTTATAATCTATGGACAAATGTCTCTTATGTATCTGTCAAATCTAAGTATTTTGTTTTTGTTGAAAATGTAGACTATAATGTGTTGGGGTTGATTTGTTGACATTTCTTGTTTCACTACTCCTTGGGCTCACTTTAAATTCATCAGTAGGTCTTCCAAGAGACCAAGTATTTCTGAGAACACTTTCAACAGGAACACTATAGAAACACATCCTTCCAGTCCTTATGGAATCCCCATATTTTTTGTAAATTATTCCTGCAATACCTGTTTACGCTTCATCTATCTTCTGTTACAGGCTTTGATATCTCTACTATGTAGGCCTTGCAGTTCCAATTTTCTTCCTTCTACCTTTCAGCTCTTTATATGGGACCCAAATTAAACATTTTTGTTTGAAATCTTTTTAGCATGTATTTTTGCAGTTTTTCTCACTGGGCCGGATTCACGATGGCTTGCACGGAGTCTAAGAGTAGAGTAAGACTCCATGCAGCCATCATGTTCGACGAGTGATCCAGGAACAGCCTGCAGGGGTGTGCAAGAAAGCTCCTAAAACGGCTCCTACACAGACAGGGCCGGGTCATGTAAATTACCTCAATTGCAGCCGAAAGGCATGCAAATGAGGTAGATTTGCGATACAGGAAACCCGAACCTGTCCAAGTAATAGCAGTGTTATTTGCAGAAATGTACTCAGTTGACAACTGAGTACCGTTCTGCAAATAGCAAAACAGAGCCGTGACAGCTCCAAATAAAGGTTGCATCCAGTAGAGGAAGCATGCCAATGGCCAAATATACGGCCATTGGCAATGTTTCCCGATGCAATATGAAAATAAAAATAATAATTTTTTTTCTCCGATTTCCAATGTTTAAGCGTAGCACAGCACCACGCAAATGGGCTGTGCTCTAAAAAACAGAAAAATCAAAATTTAAACCCACAAATGTGGATTTTACTTAAATTTTTAATTTACAATGCAAGGGAATGGCAGGCTGAAGACAACATGGCCACCGAGTATAGGTTGCTAAGGGGGGAAGCACAGTCTAAGAGATGTAACCAAGCATTAGTAGGCAATCCTATGCAAAGGAGGGTTAGGATAGTGAATTGCAGGTTTACATAGCAAATGAGCACAGTCAGTGGAGTGTAGGAGTAGGATAAGGGGAGTAACAGAGTAGAAGATAGGTGACATCACGAGTGGGGTATGTATGAAAGAAGGGAAGCTCATTGGAGCAGAGTGGCATGTGTCAGCTGTCATTTACACATCATTGAAAGAGGTGTGTCAACAGGTAGGCTAGGTAAAGGCAAGAAATGGAAGGTGTATGCCATGAATAACAGCAAAGTTTCTTGCTGAGCGTGTATGCACGCGTGTGCATGCCTGTAAACCCGAGTAAGACAGTGTGCACGCGTGTAAGCGTGAGTGCGTGCTTTTAAGCCAGAGTAAGCATGTATAAGGCAGTTTAAAGTGTTGTAAGAGCATTTGCACTGGTGTGCACGCGTTTTAACCCAAATAAGCAAGTGGTAGTCTGTGTAAGCATGTGTGCAAGCGTGTGAGCTGCTGTGAGCATGTTTGCACTTGTGTGCATGGCGCTGCCCCTCCTGAGGAAACAGAAAGGAAATAGGAAGCACAACAAAGAGTAGGAAGCTACCAGAGAGTACTAGCAGAGCTAGCAGGTGAAAACAATCAGAATCAGGCAATTACACAGGAAGTACACTAGCCCAGCCCAGCCTAGCACTTAAAACTCTGCAAACAACAGTCCATTATGTTTCTCACAAGAGACACTGTAGTAAGCTAATAGAAGTGAAAACTGAAAAAGCTTTACTGAGACAAAGAAAGGTTAGGGGCTGCCATTGCTGTTATAAGGCGACATATGCAACATGCTGAGGGTGGTGACAATGGAAATCCTGCTGGACAACCCACAGTGAGGAGACGGAGAAGAGTGTACAGGCCCAGGGTAACCTACCAGGGGCTACATGAGCTGGAGATAGTGGAGCGCTATAGAGTGGACAGAGACCTCCTGCAGCAAATTGTTGAGCTGTGCAGGCCACGCCTCACACACAGAACCAACAGAGGGGAACCCATCCCAGTGGAAACCAAGGTATGTGTTGGCCTAAGAATATTAGCAACAGGTACCTTCCAGAGACCAACTGGTGATATGATGGGGATATCACAGGCATCAGCATCCAGGGTACTGCACCAGTTCCTGGATGCCATGTCAGCACATGTCGGTGATCATGTATATTTCCCCAATTCCCATGAGGTATTGGCCAGCAATATGGGTCTCTTCCAGCAAATAGCGGAATACCCTGAGGTAGTGGGTGCAATAGACTGCATCAAAGCACCAGCTGGTGAGCGAGGTAGGGTCTACTTCAACCACAAGGGCTTCCACTCCATCAAGTGCCAGGTTGTGTGTGATGCCCAGGGCATAATACTGAATGTGTGTGCTGGCTGCCCTGGAAGCTACCATGATTCCCATATCTGGTGTCTGACGCAGCTGTACCAGACATTTGCCAATGGGGACATCCCACATGGTCACCTAGTGGGGGATGCTGGCTATGCACTGGAGCCGTGGCTGATGACACCCATCAGAAATGCACACACACCTGAACAGGAACGCTATAATGAGGCACACGCACAAACACGAAATGTAATCGACCATGTGTTTGGGCTGCTCAAGTCACAGTTCCGGTGCCTGGACACATCTGGTGGAGCATTGCAGTACTCACCAACTACATGTAGCCAAATTGTCATGGTATGTGCTATGCTACATAATATGATCCTGCGAAAACAGCTGCAGCAGGACCAGCATAGGCCTGGGCCAAACAGCCCCCCACCATTGCCGAGGACATCACTGGCAGAGCGTAACTTGGAGGAGGAACAACCTGAGCCTGCCTCAGTAGGCAGAAGGAGACGTGCCCAGTATGATTTGGCCTTGGTGAAGAGGCAACACATAGCACATACACTGGCTCAGTAGGAACTCCAGAAATTATACCTCTCTCTGACTCACACATATAGTAAAAGGGATGCCTAATTTGACACTACCTGCTTTCAAACATGTACAGGGAGTGTAGTATGTGCATCCAACATAGGCAGACCTGCAGCACCACCTGAGGCATGATTGCCATGTGTTAAGCAATTTAAGGCAGTGCTAAACAGCATTTACCACAATGTAGTATATGCAAACAGAATCGCACACACCAGCTAGTACAACTGTGGTCAATGTCGAGTAATATTGGGCAATGTCCAGCAAAGTTGGTGAATATACAGCAATGTTGGACAAGCTTGTTCTAAGTAGGGCATAGCTGAACAAAAGCCAACATGCTCATATTTGCTTAACTGGCCCTTAAGCAGTCTGGTCTGCTCAGTATGAATATATAAAGCAGTGATGGGTCTCAAACCCAGGAGACTGTGCACTATAGTTAAAGTACTGAACCACTAAACCATGACAGTATTACAGTGGTCAGCCAGTATGAAGGAATGTTGATAAGTCTATGCAAAGTATCTCATGGAAACCCTGCAGGCACAGCATAATCCCTGTTGAGTTATGACACAAGGGTGAGTCCTGCAGTAAGAACAGAACTTGACTTCCAACACACACAGTATAAATATTAACATTGATCATGTTCACACACATCCACAAATGTAGTGGACTTCAGATCACAACATACTGAAAGGTCACACTGGGCATGCTCACACACGAATAAATGAGACATATGTCAGGCAACAAAACATGGAAAGCTTGAACTGGGCATGCTCACACACTTAGGCCATGTCTGAGTACAGCAGTGGGCCACAAATATCTGGCAGTTGCATGTGTTAACCCAGGAACCTCTCACTATCCAGCAATCCTCCCTGTGCACACAGTTACATGACAACAGACACATATATAATATAGTGGAACCCTGTTATGATCAAACATGTTCTGCAGATACCTAAGTTGTTCATAGAAACTGGGAAAGCAAAGACAATAAAGACCTGCAAACAGTATCAGCAATAAATATTGTGCATCCTGAACATAAGCATAGGTTCAGAGGTCGATACTAGGCTATCTGCCCTAGGGCATGTACAAGCCTAGCCAGAGTGTGTTTGGCTTTTGCAACCCTGTCAGATTACTACACTGTGCCAGTGAATAGTAGGTCACACAGGATAGCCCATGTACATTTAGGCTAGTGTGCCTCTATCTAGCAGGGACACAGAAGATATCCCAGGGGTAAACATACGATCACCCATACAGCCATCAAGATGTCCCCTGTAGGTGGTCAGTGGGTGGCTCTGCCTATGTGAAACTGTGATCACAATCCAAAGTGAGTGGAGGCCCTGGGATAAAAATCTGTCCCTCCAGCATGTCCTATTAACATCTCTGCTAAGGTATATGTCCCTGGAATGTGTAGCTACAAGGGAGTCGGATATCATGAGGTGGAGCATGTCCAGTAATTCTGGGTTGGGTATTACTGTAAACAACAGGCACACATCATATCCGAGTAGGTGGTAAGTGACTGAGTAGAGCTGGAGTTACTGCATCCGAACTGTGCAGGTCATCTGTGTGAGTCCCTACATCTGCTTGGTGAGGAACTTCTGTGGCCAGTACAGTTGCTGCAGGTGTTGGGTAAGGTACACCCCAAAGGTGGCATTGTAACCAAGCATGGTTGTGATGAGTATAGGGGCACAATGACCTCACTCGATCTAGATGTGAAACCATATGGGATAAGGTGGCTTCTATAGAAGGTCTGTCCAACCACTTTGGCAATGTGAATGTCAAAGGCGACAGTACAAACAAGTCATGTCCCCAATCACCTAACAACTTCTACCATATGTAATGGAGTACTACCTATGTGGTAATGTGTGGGCATGTTGTTATTCCCAAAGGGGATGACTATGCAACTAATAGCATTTAGCTATAGGCCATGGCTCAGGCACCAGTCTTCCATCTCTGTGAGACGCTGTTGGAGTATGCATGTGGCAGCTGGAGAGTTGATTATGGCACACAGTTTGCAGTCAAGTGCGAACAAGGTCAGCCATATTCCCCCTGTGGTAGCCTGTATGTCAGACAAATATATACTGAACAAGAGTGGTCCCAGGACCGAGCCGTGTGGGATGCCACGTGTAACTGGTGTATAGTCAGACATGGCACCTGCAATTCTGACCATGGTTGTGCTATCCCTGATCCAGGTAGCAATCCATCATGTGAGATATGTGTCCATATCGATGCTGGTGAGCCTATGCATAATGGCCCAGTGGGTTATTGTGTGGAAGGGTTTTGCAAGGTTCGGGTAGGCTGCGTGTACAACTGTCCCTATGTCGATGGACCTGTTAACCGTCTAAAGAATGCAAACATGTTCAAGAGGCAAGATCTGCCCACAACAACACTGAAATGTGTAGGACACAGTGTCTGTAGGTTCCCGATGTCTATGTGTAAGAGTCCCATGACAATACACTCCATAGCTTTGCAGAACAGGCTAGGTAGGCTTATAGGGCAATATTGTCTGTGGTCTGTTGTGGCACCAGCTCTGTGGAGTGGGACCACTGTTGCTGTACGCCATTCCGTGGGTACATATCCTGTAGTAACTCCGATATTGTAGTGATGTAATGTGAGGGTTGCGTCTGTCATGAAGCTTGTATAAGATGCAGGCCGGGACACCATCTGGTCCCATTGATGCTGTAACATATGCTTTGGGGAGGGCAGGACTCACCTGTTACTGTGTGATGTCAGGGAGGTTACACTCTGTTGGGATGGATAGTTGTTCCCTATGGGGGGTGGGGGGAAGACATCTGCACTGAACCTGTTTGCCAGGATGTTGGCTATGCCAGTGGGTTCAGGGTAAGTTTAGTCAGTCTGCAGTAACTCACAGCATATCAGTGAGTGTCCACCCAGGTTCCGGACATAACTGAAGAAGGCCTTGTGATAGTCCTACATGTCTGGTGCAATTGTCCATGAGAAGTAGCCCTTAGATAAGTACATGAGTGATTGTAGCTGTCTGCTAGTACAGATCACAGATGCTTTCCCCGTCTGTGATTGTGCTCTATCATGTAGTAGCTTCCTCCTGATGTTGTACAGCTTATTAATGGCTGGGGTCTACCAGACTGGTCCCCTGCCATTGGAGGAGTGAGTCCTGTTATTATTTGGGATAGCACAATCCATGCAGTCCACTAGGTGTCCATAGAATGTTTATGTAAAGGATTCAGCAGTCGGAGCCGTATTTGCCACTGTCTTAGGGTCTCTGAATGATACCACCTTGCTTTGGTGAAGTGAGATGTTGGCTCATGAGAAGTTCACCAAGATTACCCAGGATGGTTGTGTGGAGTGTATATGTATGTCCAGTGAGATATATGTATGTTCTGACCTTACCAATGAGGGGTATATCGCTGGTGTGGAACATAGAGTCCCCATGTTGGTGATGAGCAGGTCCAATATGTATTCCCCTTGTGGCTGTGGTGACTGGTTGTGCCATAGCATATGAATTTACAAATTGTAGTGACTGTAGGGCGAGGGTTTTGGGGCTTGAGTAGTATCCCCAGTCAATATTTGTGTATCTGAAGTCATCCAATATAATGGTGTTTGTGGAGACCTTCATATTCTCCACTGTTCCCAGGAAAGCTGAGTGTGGTTCCTGAGTATGGGAGGGTGGACTGCAACAGGCAACAAACTGAAAGGCAGGTTTGCACAATGGTAGTTGTATATGTATGGTCTGTGATGCTTAGTGCAGTGCTATTAACCCGGAGGTGTGTGTATCTGTGATGTATATGGATACTCCCCTTAGTTGTGTTGTCTGTTCCAAGTCCTGTGGTCAGAAAGCATGGTATGAAACATAACCTGGTAGTGCTGGTGTGCATATGTGAGCCTGAACTAGGCATCTGTTAGTGCACAGATATCACTATCCTCCAAACTGAGGAGAGTCCTGAGTGGCAGCAATATGAGGGTAACACATCTGGTGTTGAGCAGCATTACCCTTAGTGTCATTTAACCTGTAATGTCTATGGAGGTGGGTTTGTCTTTTGAGCCCTGCTCAACAAATGCACTATGGTGGTAGCAAGAGCCTTAGCCAGCATTTGAAGGTCCAAGGGTGACAGGTGCAAGCTGTCCATAGTAAAGCTACGTGGCATGTCGAGCATGTCACCACAGGCTGACAGACACTGTATCCCCTATGAATGACACCAATTAGTTAGCCAACTGTTAAACATGATATGTTTGTCTGTATAATGTGACATCATACTTGGTGGGTGTAAGATGCTAGACAAGGTCAGGGTCATACTGGCCTGGGCTACATGATCACAGTGTTCCTCCATGTACCATGTCATGTGGTCCAGGGAGTAATGTCTGAGGTTTTACACACCAACATGGACAATGATGGTGCCAGTCCTGTACTTGCTTTGGAGTGACCTGACTGCATGTGTTATGTGGCAGATCCTGGCACCCGACAGACAGCACAAAGGGACTATTCCCTTATATGGGCTGGTGAGTGGTATGTCAGTGTGTCTGACAATAAGTGTCGCATATCACAAATGTATTAGGTGTGTTGTGTAGCCCGAAGGGCAGTGACTGTGTGGCACACTGACATTGTGAACTATGTGAGATGAGGGTATTGTAGTGGGGTAGCAGTTGTGTGTGTGTGCCTGCTGTGGAGGTCTCTGCTGCTTAGGCAGAGTTCATTTACAGCGTCCGAGTATGTGTATGTGTGATAATGTGGTTTGAGTGCTGCGCCAGAGGATATGTGAGACTGATATGTGGTGTTTGTGGTTACCTTCACCACCTGATAGACTGTGCCAGTCATGGGTCGAGAGAGTTCAGCACCCTGTATGTCTCTATAGGTGCATCTCACACATATATCTGAGTTTGTCGGGAGGAGGAGAGTGTTGTCTGTGTACATGAGGCAGATGTGAGATTGTGTCTACATCACAATATTCACCAGCTGGACTAGAGAGTACACACAAAGCCGACCCCTGGACATGCTGGGATATCATGATGACATACTCTGTAGCCAGATCACAAAGGATCAGTATGGTGTTAAGTGTGTAAAAGAGTATAACAGGGATTAGTGCTCAGGTTCATTGGTGTTCTGTAAAGAGTAGCTGAGAAGGAGTCCAGACTGAATCATGACCCCTCCGACAGCTATGTCATATATAGCAATGTACACACATATTTGTCATGAGTCAGGGCCAACTGTACCTGACTGACAATGCTGACATCCTGACAGACAGGCCCATATATACATACCCACCTCTCACTGATGATAGTCCATATCATCATACCAGGAGATATCACATGTAGAATGGATGAACAGCTAGCCCCAATGCCAAATGTATGGCATCAAGTGGACTACATTGATTCCCAATATGTGTCATGCATAAACTACAGAAGAAACAGATCCTGCACCTGAACAGTCAGCTGAGCCCCCCCCCTACACAGGATGTGGAACCGTTGAATGTGTTACAGCAACGTATGGCACTCCACACAAGTGTTGGTGCACAACACACCATGGAAAGTATAGTCCAGTACACCTATGAAGTCTGATCTGCAAGACCATGGAGTCCATCATGGTTGAAGTCATAAACCGAGCTATTGGAAGCTGACATACACACAACCTTACTAACTGTGGTATGTTCATGTGCGGACCATGGTTCCCAAACATGCTAGACTGTTTGCAAGGCAGCCACCCAGGACATACATCACTGAACACAGCTACACATGTCTCACATACACTTTGAATAGCCTTTTATCAACATCCCAGACACATGTAGTACCCACAAAACCAACAAGCTGTGCATAAATGTGTGTTGACATATGAAGGAATGTCAATGTGTCCACAGATAGATCACACAAGGTAAGGATTATGAGTTCCTGTTCAAGCTGTTGACACATGACGACCCACATGGACCATTCCTGGAATGGCATAAAACAAAGTGTACACACATTACCATGTCCAGTCTGATGATGTTACCATCCTAGAAATACAGCAGGAGAAGAGAAACCACCCAGTAAAGCAAATAGCATACCATGCTAATGCGTTTCTCTCTAGTATCATAACATAGTTAGGTAGCGGTTTGAATCTTGCAAATGTTGACTGTGTGTGTGTGGGGGGGGGTGTATGTGTGCAACTGTCTTTGAAAGAAGTGCCCTTTTTGGAGACTGGGAAAACACACTAAAAGATGTACATTCCTCTTTGGAAAGACTGATGATGTCACCACCCTATGAATACAGCAGGAGAAGGAAAGCCACCCAGTAAAGCAAATAGCACGCAATGCTAATGCATCTCTCACTAGTATTATAACATAGTTAGGTAGGGGTTTGAATCCTGCAAATGCAGAGTGTGTATGTGTGCAATTGTCTTTGAAAGGAGTACCCTTTTTGGAGACTGGGAAAACACACTAGAAGATGTACATTCCTCTTTGGAAAGACTGATGATGTCACCACCCTAGAAATACAGACGGAGAAGGGAAACTACCCAGTAAAGCAAATAGCTCACCATGCTAATGGGTCTCTCTTTATTATCATAACATAGTTAGGTAGGGATTTGAATCCTACAAATGCTGACTATGTGTGCAATTGTCTTTGAAAAGAGCTCCCTTTTTGCAGACTGGGAAAACACACTAAAAGATGTACATTCCTCTTTGGAAAGACTGATGATGTCACCACCCTACAAATACAGCAGGAGAAGAGAAGCCACCCAGTAAAGCAAATAGCGCGCCATGCTAATGCGTCTCTCACTCGTATCATAACATAGTTAGGTAGGGATTTGAATCCTGCAAACGCTGACTGTGCGTGTGTCACTGTTGGTCAATGCAGTGTGAGTTTTGCTTTTACTATGGTATGACATATGATTACAGCAGTAAGTGCATTGCACACATCAGGTATCTGCGTGGCAAATATATATGTGTACATGTCCCCTCAATCAGTACATAGGTGTGAAGCCTGTATACTACATGAATACATTTGTTGCCATTGACAGGTTGTGCCGCTGCTTCTCAGATCGTAGGTCACATATGTATGTATGTGACAGGGCCGTCCACTGTCGTGATCTGTGGCCAAGGTCATCTGTGCCACACACACCCATGACAGTTACTTAAGAGTAGTGTGAGTGAGGGTATGTATGCCTGGGGTATATGTCAGTCATGTTCATACACAACAATGACTGCCAATAATGGACAGTCTTTATAGGTGTACAACTGCCTTGTAGATATGCATCCAGGCCTCTAATCTCTCATGTGATACACCTTGGGACTCCACAATACCTATGGATATGTGGATACCAAGGGACACATGACATAACATGAGGCTGTATGTACACATTGGTACCCAACATACATGTTGAGGGCTACCACCTATGTGGTACTGACGGGATAGTAAGTATAGTACATGTGGATGACTATGCCATAGTTGGCTTACTTCTATACAGCATGTATCAGATGACAGGTATCTGTCTGTATGATACCCTTGTGTAGGATATGTGTCCCATCCAGGGAATGGATTGTAGGCCAATGCATGCATTTCCAGAGTTGGATGGGCACATCCCTAGTGTGTTTGCATGTACCTAAGGGGGATATATGCCAAACAGGTGTGGTTACAGGAATGGGTGGTGGTCATTACCACTGGTTAGTGTTATAGTGTAGCACCGGAAGGATCCAACTGTTACTGAGTTCCCTACGACTGTGTGTCATTTGTCAGGACATCATCCAATGCTTGCTTATAGTCATGCTGTTAAGGTTGTGTATACTACCAGACTGCAAATCATTGACAGATACTAACAGTATCATCTACAGCATAGTGTCAACCCATGTCATACACACATGTCTACCCATGTTAGTACATAACTGTAGTAGAATGCATACTGGCCATTGAAAGATACAATGAGATGTTAACAATGTGTACAACAGGGTATGCCACATGTCCCATGTGTCCACTATGCATGTACATGCAGACAGTGTGCACCCACCATGTTCACAGATGTACACTTGCTAATCTGTACTGCACACATCACACACATACAGTCCACTCACTAACACATGCTGGCAACACATTACACTTCAGCCAAGTGGCATATGGGTGGACAATACATACTCAGACCTAACAGTGGGATAAACAATGCTACATTGACAATCAGAGCTTTGATACATAATGTCTGCTGAGATATACCTACAAGGATGTCATTACACTTTCCTGTTGACAACTTGCTAATATTGCTACACTGCTATAGTGTCACCCTGTGCATCAGCCCCATGTTAGCCTGTTCCTCCATCAATGTTACAGATGACAGGAGGTGACACAGGTATCATCATATGCACAGGGCGTTTTGTTGTTTGCCAGAGCCTGACATTGACCCATCCAATCGACATGTCTGTGTGTGTGTGTGTGAGAGGGACAACAGTACAGCATGGGCCAATGTTGATGTAATGTGTTGTGTATGTGTGAGCCCTAGTTGTTTGGTTAATGTGTGTGTGTCTGCATGCACACAGCTCCACCATGTGGCTGCCATATACAGTAGTTTGTGGGACAGCCACAGACTGTACCTGCTAGGCTGTACAGATCACTGTCTCTGGCCACAGACACCGTACCTGTGCCTAGCAGGGGTGCTATGGACAGTATCGGGTACCAACCCTGACTGGGTACTGTCCTCAGAGGCAGAGGTAGGATGACTGGACCCATGTCCCATGCACATGGTCTACTGGGACAGTCAATGGACAGGCCAGCCCCACCATTGCTGGGGCTGGTACTGCCACTACGAGAGCGGCTGTGAACTGGGGGACGTCCGCGACCACTGCCAGCTGTTGCTGTTGCTGGCATGCGTCTGCGTCGACGTCACAACCATCCTGCACATCCTGGCTCATGGAAGACATATTGTGGAGGGCATCTAATGTCTCCCCCCAACGTCTATCAATGACCTCGGTGTAAGTCCGGATGGCACCGGCAAGATCACAGATGCTGTCATTGATAGCAGTGTAATGTGCCCTCTGCGCCCTAAGTCCCTGCCTGGTGTACCGTTCCATACATGCCTGAGCCTGCATTACAGCCCGGAACATACTGGACGTTGTAAGACCAGTGAGGGCATGCCTGCCAGGGGCAATATGACCAGTGGTGCTTCCCTGAGAACCCCTGGACCTCCGCCTATGTGGTACCATTCCAGGAATATGGCTATGGCTGCTGGGGGGATGCAAGTGCCATGGGTACCACATTCTCCTGGTCAATGCCAACTGTATGCTGTCCCTCGCCTATGGCCATTGGTGGTGAGGGATGTATTGACAGTATGAGTGTGCGCATAGATGGGGTTGAACACTGTGTACTGTTGAGTGGCAGACCAACGACAGACCCTGTCAAACCTTCCTGTGCCACAATACATGTCTCATCATCAACACTATCCTTGGCAGTGGCTTCAGGTTCCCTGCTGCATTTGGCCACCCCTAACTCAGCACCTGTGAGAGGAATTCAGGAAACACACATTACAGTCTGCACATGCACACATGCACACATGTACACATGGACAGATGCACACACGAGCCCATGCACACATGCACACAGGAACACATGCACAAATGCACACAGGAACATATGCACACATGCACACATGCACACATGAACACGTGAACACATGGACACATGGACACATGGACACATGCACACATGAACAAATGCACACAGGAACACATGCACACATGAACACATGCACACAGGAACACATGCACACAGGAACACATGCACACTCCTCACTACAGCAGATAAACACACACAACAGCAATCCAAAACATACTCAATAGTGGTTGAAGGTGGGTGACAGTTTCACAAGGCAAACAGTCACGTCACATGTGTTAGCATGCAGAATATGTGTTGATCAAGTCCATGCAGTGTGAGTGTAGACAGCCATAGTTAATGACAGTGTACATGGCTGTGGTGCATGTGTGTACATGTTCAGTGATTGCCTACACCCTGGAACACAATGTGTACAAGGACACGACATTTCTGTGCAAGTATTATAAGCTCTGCAACGTCCTGTGTACCATCACTAACAGGTATATATAACATGGCTGCATGTGTTATCTGTGTGTCACATGGATTTCCATGTCTGGATGCAGTGTCTGTGTCTGTAGCAGATAATTGTGGACACAGGTGTAGCACATGCATGCTATGTACACACACGGGATGAGTGGTGCATGTATACATGATGGAATACCAATCCTGGACATGGCCATTGTACAGTGGTTATGGTGAGTGTGGGTCATATTCCAGATATGCCAGTGCCAGCCATGACATTGCATGGTAAATGACTGCAACATTCAACATCACACATACCCAATGTGTGTCATGTGACCTATATACCCAATATCATTCCAGGACAAATATGTGTCACTTTGTTCAGAATGTGACTGCTATGCATATTGTGTGTAGTTGCATATGTTTGCACACACACAACATGCTATGCATAATGTGTATACGTGCATATGTGTGCACACACACAACATCGAGGTGCAAAACAATGACAGCTATGTGTAGTACTGTGGTCATTGTAACTGTATGGGGTGTAGTACCATTAGCCATCATCATCATGCATCATGTGGTCACTCAAGGCCACTAACGTGTGCTAGACCACCACCTAGCATGCTGTACCTGAACTGCAGTGTCGTGGCTAAGTTCACACTTACACAGCCACGTTGCACAAGGGTGTGTGAGGTGCCCAATAAGGAACATTGCCTAACATGACTGTGTTATGTGTTGAAGAGGGCTGCACAGCCCCATGCTAGGCCCCTACCCCTCAGGTATATTATGTGTGGTGTGTGGATGACATGTGGGATACTGAAGTGTGACCTGGCAGCAGGTGTCCAGTTACACTATATGTAGCATGTTGAGGTGTACTGCGTATGACAAATGTGTTATGTTGTGTACATGTGTGTCAACTATGCCTATCCAATGTGCAGTACAGTGTTGCCACATTTGTGTCTGGTGCTCTGTGCATTGTATGTGATTGAGGCAGCTACTGACTTTGCTGAGATGTTTAACGTCTCACAGCAAACATGCATAGCATGCCTTATGCGTAGGTGTGTTATGTGTACATGGCCTACACCTCACCTATGACATGCACATTTCAATACCAATTTTAAAGTGTTAACACACTCACCAGCATATATCGTCTGTCCTGCTGTCACACCAGAGGGACCTACAAGAATATGACACAGTTTGTCAGTGTTCACAGCTGTGGCATTGCTACTGTGAGTGTGCTAAAATACAGTAGAACAACAGGCATAGGTGTATGGATACTATTCAAAATATCAGTATTGCACACAATAGGCAGCACAACTGCTTAACACAGTACAAATCTCACATATGCATAATCTAACAATACGGGTAACAGTAGTCTACAGCTAGGGCATGTTACCTGCACACTCCATGTCACCATGCTGGGTGGCTCCAGCATCCATGGTGACACGTGTGATGTTGTTGCTGCTGTAGGCCAGGAGCCACCACATTTAGGAGCAGTTCCTCCACTCTGGTGAGGGGAGATGTATGGCCACCCCACCACCTGTGGCAAGCTGTTGTCTATGGATATCAGACGCATGCCACCAGACATGTCTAATTAAATCACTGCAGTGATGGCGTAACTGCTCATATGTCTGGTTATGCATGCCTATGTCATTTACCCGATGAACAAGATCTTGCCACAGTGCAGTACGCTCATGCTGGTGCTGGCTGGCCCGGAAAACAGCAGGGTATAGTGCTGAACCAGGCTGTGGTGGATTCCTTTGATGAGCCATAAGCCTGGAAGGCAAGTAAACAATATGTGTGAGCATGTCATGTGGCACACTTAACATTATACAGTACAGATATCAGTTAACTGCCATATATAGCATCTGTTCGTCTGTCAGAGGATACACACATTCAATACCACATATCAGTGCTCAGCCCACAACTGGCTGACAGTGCCTGCCACACTCCATATAACAAACCAGGATACACCAGTACTTGGCACACTGTTTGGGATCCAATGCACAGCCTCGCTACGGGGGGGTACATATCAAGCTAATGCATGAAGAAAAATGTCATCCATTGCAATGAATTTGAAGTACAGTTACAGTATAACCAGTAACCCACCCTAGTCGTTGGTGCCATACCCCTACCTAACATATGTGCACAGTTGTTAATATAGATGGCATACTGCTGTAACAGCGTATACATGTTGCTAGGTACACACACAAACCCTGCAACACACATGTGATTGCGGACATGGTACAGGCATCATTACACACACATCAGACATTCATACAACACACACACATATATGCTGATACAGATGAGCATTTCCTGTGTACCGTACAGTACTGTGTGCCCCTACTTACAGATACCTATGCCTGAGGTATGTAATCTGTGCAGACTACAGGAAACACACAAGACAGTGTTACCAGGGGATGCGAACATACACCATACTGTGCTGTTTAGGCCTACAGCTTCAGGTAGTACAACAGTTCAAATGTCAGCTGGATTCACCAGCAGTATCACTTACTGAGCATATATGTATTGCTTCAGCCTACAATGGGACACCACAGTTGTACACAGGGAACTACGTCACAACATATGCTATCCTACTATGTCTGCATCCCAATAACTGACACATCTTTCTCTGGCCTCACACCTAGGACACAAATGACCATGACAGAAACAACCTCACACTAAGCTATCACACTGTTACAGACCTTGCACACATTCACTGTTACACTCATTCCACCTCACATAGCAGGTATTGCACTGAGTTCATGTGTGTGTGCATTGTGACATAGGTAGGTAATATGCTATTGGCCCTAGGGCCCAGAGCAGCCTAGCCATATGCTACCCTGGCCTTTGACACACATGTCATTTAATTTCACTTGTTGCTGTCAACCGGATACACAGAGGTGATTCCCAGGGTGTGTTACCTATCCCCCAGACAATCATCAGGGGTATGTATGACATCTGCTACTGAGGAGCCTTGTTTGTTAATGCTGGGTGATTTACTCCAGAGTATGGCATATTTGACAATAAGAGCCTATCCCTCCAGCATGTGCTGTTTAGTGAGGTGGTGGGGATTAGGGACCTAGGCCGTGTAGCCTGGTGGGATTGTGAGGTGCCGACATGGTGGTTGTGTGACTGCTATGGGTGTGACATACCTCTGTATGTTCGGCAGAGGTAACCTCTGGGTGGCCGGTATGCAACGCACTGTAGCTGTGGTTATGTCAGTCAGTCTGCATAGGGGATGTGTTTGAGGGCAGTATTACTCTTTGTGAGGTATGTCTGTGGCCTTTCCACTTGCTGTCGTTGTCATGTGAGGTACATACCACATGGGGCATTGTGATAAGTACAGGTGAAGACTGACCTATATTTCCGTACATGACACAACGTTTGTGATGACACGTACCACGCAGACAGATTACAAGACTAGTGTGGCACTGTGAATATCAAAGGGGAGGCTATTGTCCACCTGTGTCCCATGTTCCCTTCTGACATCTTTGGTGTTAGGCAGGCAACTACCTATCTGGTAGTTAGTGGGTAAAGTGTTTTGGAATGGGGTATGACACTGCTGTATCAACACTGGTGTTCAGTCCATGCCTTGGTCACCAGGTACCTGTTGCAATACGTCTGACCCAGTATCTCCCTCTCTCACTCTATATATATATATATATATATATATATATATATATATATATATATCTGAGTATATATATATCTGAGTATATATATATATATATATATATATATATATATATATATATATATATATATATATATATATATATATATATATATATATATATATATATATATATATATATATATATATATATATATATATATATATATAGAGAGAGAGAGAGATATCATATATATATATATATATATATATATATATATATATATATATATATACATATATATCCATATATATATGTATATATATATCTTTATATATATCTATATATGTATATATCTATATATCTTTATATATATCTATATATGTATATATCTATATATCTACATATCTATATATATCCATATATGTATATATGTATATATCTATATACACATACTTGCAAACATCCATTGCTGTACATATACATGCACATATAGGCACATACACTGCCCACCTTTCATGGTGGGGATATCAATTATGAAACAGTTGTGTGACATACAATTATGTAATAATATTGCACAGTGTTGTGCAGAATGCATTTCACTGTCCTCAGGCCGTATAGCTGTAGCACACCTCACTGGCTGTAACTCAATCCCACAACATTTAACCACCACATGGCATATACCTGCACTGCTTGCTGTTTTCAATGCCACACACTACAACCTACATAGATATGTGCACATAGCAACCTTCATCTACATATATATGTCCAGCCTTCACTAACAGTTGCATTATGTCCCTTGCCCTATGCACATTTGCATATACATATAGATATGGACTGCTACCACATATGGAGGGTTCACGGTATGCACAGTACCCTTCAGACACATCATTCAGATGCCAGCAAATACATCTCTGTTACATACCTTACCTTTGTATTTCTCACCTCTGTCTGTTGTACCTGTTGACGTGTTTTATTTATTTATTTATTTTTTTGGTTTGGTGTCTCCAGATGCCTCTGTTTGTTTGTCTGTCTGTCTGTCTCTGTCTGCCTGTCTCTCTCGCTCTCGCTCTCTCTCGCTCTCTCTCTCTCCAGTTGCTGCAATGATATGATTGCATGTGTGGACAGGAAGTACAGGCTGCTTTTGTAGGTATCTGCACATGTGCATGTGATGGCCTCTGCACCAATTGGTACCCACCATTTAGTAATTGCATGCAGCCTGCTGTGTGGTAATTGCAGTTCTCACTGTGATTTCAGGACACTGCTATACAATTATAGGTTAGGAAGGCATAGGCCTTTTGGTTTTGCAAGGTAGGGACCATGCTTGTTTGCTGTGGACACTGTCGTGGACTGGTATATGTCTCATATCTGAAGCTGGGTTGTAGCCAGTGAAATGCATGTTGTACTGAAACCTGACTGTTGCTTGTTCCAGTACACTCTTCTCAGTGTGTAAGTTTACTCACACCTCCTAATGCTAACACTGGATACATGGGTGTATGTACTTTCTTTTGGAATTAGGGGATTAACTGGCATACAACAGTAGTTATTGCAATGTATTCCTGTGGCTTTCCTATTTTCCCTTTACATTCACTCCTTGTAATGCATGTTATATTTCTCTCAGCACCAAATTGTTTTATATCTGTTGTGGTGTAGTGGAACTTCATGCAGACTGGTGAGTCCAAGGTCCCGGGTACGAGACTGACAAGGTTTTTTATTTTGCTGCTGAGCAGTACAAGGGCCTTGTCATGCAGAGTGGGTTTGCACGACGCTTAGCAATGCTAAGCATAGCTTAGCTTAGCTTATTTTATTTTAGCAATACTAAGCCAAGCTTGGCTTAGCTTATCATATCTTAGCAATGCTAAGCTAAGTGCACACATGGGCACACTGGTGCAAAACCGCTTACTGCTGTTTACAAGTGCTCACTCCCGCTAATGCCTGCGCTCATTTCTTTGACAGAAAAGTAAATGGGGAGATAGGAATGTGGTGCTAAAGGGTGCACAAAGAGGGGAAGACAGTAGGGAAACCTGCTCGGGATGTACAGGATGGGTGTGGAGAGGGTCCATAGCTGCCCATTTCTTTACCAGCAACAGCTGTGCATATACAATACATTAGGAGGGATATTTGAAACCTTCCACCCCTGAGAGAGGAGTGAGGACAACTAAGTGTGTTGTACTACCAATTATGAATATCAGGCACATACACTGTTTGTGAACTGCTACACTGTCATTAGTACGTTACTCACTTCTGAACAGTTTGTGGTTTGTTTGTGTTGACATTAGCACAGTCTGCTCAGGACAACTGGACATATTTCACTACTGTGTATGCCTAACTACACCCTTGGTTGTGCCTGACTACACAGGTATATAGTACCTTTGGGTAGGGGTGCAGAAGTGCAGAGTGCATTATTTATTATTGTGTGATGTTTATCTTACTGAATATGCAGAGTTGCTGCGTACCTGTAAGTCTATAAAGGCTAGTAGTCTGTCTGAGTAGCTCCCACCTGTGGACATAACCAGATGGTAGACAGAGGTCAGCCTAGAATTCTTTGACTGTGCACCACAGCAGTCTTTTCAGCACCTGAACAATGGCATTGTCACAGATGGTTGCTAGCAGTACATGGCTACATCCTTTGATATTTCTGTGTTGTACTTCTACATAAGGGCATGCTTGTGGGATTCATTCTACAGCTGTTTGCAGAGTGTGTAACAGCAGAAAAGCTGATATGCTTGTGTGTTTTTGACTCTTTCAGGCCTCAGATACTCTCAGGTATATATTTGAACAACCTCAGGGAAAGGTACGTATAACTGGGATACGCCTGTGATATATTTCAGACATTTTGCAGTTCAGACTTTGGGGGATTCAGAGCATATGTATTACTACACCTTTTCTGATGTGCAAGCAGTGTCTACTCTCACTTATTGACATTTGTCATTAAGTGAGATTCCACACCTTTCTGCCTACTGTTAGTACACTTCACAGGGAGTCAGAGGGGCACAGCTAACATTTGTTTACAAATCAGGGTCATCACTGCAGAGCAGTCACTGTTGGAAGGTCTGGCCTGTGATCTATGCAAATATGCTAGTGTTTATCCCGCTCTGATACTGTGTGGGGTTTTTAAGGTGCTACTGTGACCTTATTCCCTACTAGCATGGCTGATTCTCTTTTCACAGTCATGTCATGCAATTCCACAACACCTGCTGGTTAAGGCCCACAGAACAAGATTTGTGTTATGCCATTCCTATTTTCCCTTTACATTCACTCATTATAATGCATGATATATTGCTTTCAGCACTAAGTTATTGCATATCTGCTGTGGTGTAGTGGTACTTCATGCAGACTGGTGAGTCCAAGGTCCTGGATTTGAGACTGACAAGGGTATTTTATTTTGCTGTTGAGCAGTACAAGGGCCTTGTCATACAGAGTGACTAAGGCACTTTTAAGCAGTTGTAAGCGGGTTTGCATGGGTTTGCGTGATGCTTAGCAATGCTTAGCTAAGCGCACACAAGCTCACACTTGTGCACCCCCACTAACTACTGCTTAAAAGTGCTTACTCCCGCTAACCCCCGCGCTAATTTCCTTTAAAGAAAAGAAAATGGGGGATAGGAAAGTGGTGAGAAAGGGGGCACAAAGAGGGAAAGACAGTAGGGAAACCTGCTCAGGATGTGCAGGATGGGTGTAGGGAAGGTCCATAGTTGCCCATTTCTTTACCAGCAACAGCTGTGCATATGTATGAAATTTGGTGTGAAATTTGAAACCTTCCACCCCTGAAAGAGGGGTGAGGGCAGCAAAATATGTTGTACTGCCAATTAGAATTATCAGTTTACATGTCCGGCTGACGTGTGCGAATTGGGCAGCTATATATGGGGCGTAATTTTTTTTGTGGAAACAGATTGCCCTTTTTTTTTATTTTTTTTTTTCAGGTGAGAGTGGAATGTGAGGTAGAGGATGTAGGTATATTTGGGGAGGTAGGTTGGGGAGGTAAACAGACAAGACAAACAAGATGCATACAGGGGCGGGGTTTGACACATGGGGTGGGTGAACACAATTGACGGGGAAGGTTGTTTGGAAATCGCAAGCCCATGAGCCCACAGATGGTAACAGTGGGACTGAGATCCCTACCCATGGGCAGTCACCACTGCACCTTCACAGCCCCGAGAGTGGCTGTGCTGGGGGATGAGTAGGATGGGCAGGCTCACCCGAGAGACGTGCCACTCTCGCCTCAAGCTGGCGTAGGGGATCAGCGACTGAACGCTGGATCTCCCTACACACCACAGCCCAGACCCTTCGAAGGGTGACAGGTGACCCTTCTCTGCCCATGCTTGCACAGGAGGGATGAGCCCCATCCCCTGCAGTGCTTCCATCCGAAGGTGGTACAGGACCAAAGGAGGAGGGGAGCCCGGGCTGGGCACCAGAGCTGCTGGTGCCAGGTGCACTCGCTAAAAGAGGAGGGACAGCTGGGTCCGCTGGGACAGGCCTTCCCATACGTTCTGTAATTAGGTGTGCTTAATTACAACATAAACAACAGCATTCCAGATTAGTTGTAACAGCATGCAGTAATATTCCCATTAACCCAACACACCAAGGTTCCAACAGTTGAACAGCAAGCATAACACATGCATATATTGAACGACAGTGGATATTCCAACAGCATGCAGGGATGTTTGGTAGCAACAGGCCACCATGAACATGGTGTTTGAACAGGGCACATGCATCAATGTCAGTGCAAATATTTATAAACAATAGGGCATATGTTCCAATAAATATTTAAGGTTACACAAACCCATTGAGGTGTGGAATTGCATGGTTTATGCACATACGGTAGGGTGTAGACAAAAAAACTCGGTTAAGATCTTATAATAACCATTTAGTCTACACTACATTCCCAGTGACTGCAAGTCTATATCCCCTACCTGTATTATTACACTTGCCACCATACATTAGGTTGTGTCATGGGTTTGGCTAGTTCAATATAAGCCTGACCTATATCTGACATATTAACTGTCCAGGATGTAGATGTTACTGCTACATATTTCTTGTTTGCATTTATATTTCTTTATCTAAATATCTGTGATGTTTTCACATGACGTTTTCACTTCGATTTGTACAGAACCCTGCATTTCTTAACACACACTCACATTTCTGGTGAATAATTACATGCTACATGTGTGCCAGGTTTACTTATTCATGCCAGCCACTAACTGACTATTGTGGACTGTATATATGTTTCACAGCTACTAGCACTTCCATCACCCACTTTATATGGGACTGCATAACTCTGGGTTGCCAGCACATTTTCAAACCGTACTGTTGATATAACGCAAGGGTACTACAGCATTTCAGACTCTGTGACACAGACACACTCTGGGTTTTAGACCTTTATTAATGACATTGTACACTTTTCCACAGGCTCACTCATTTGTTTTAACGGTGTTTATGGCAGACATGTTCAAGACATATTATACCTTTATTAATAGGTTAGACCAATCTTTTTTTCAGGCTCACTCACTTATGTTATATGAAAGTGCCTGCAGAGATATTATTCCAGACATATGTTACCTTTCTTAATGGGTTACTACACTCTTTTTCTGCCTCTCTGACATTTTTATCTGGCAGTACATGCAGAGGACTTATTCAGGCAATTCTATGGCTGTTTTATTGGACTACAACACATTCTTTCATGCTCTCAAAAAATATTTTATATAACAATACATGCAGAATAATCACTAACCTGCCTGGTGGCACAACCTTAGCAGCCTATCAGCATAGGCTTGCTGATTTGTAATACGGTCACCTGCAGCTGTAAAGTAAATGAAGGGATATTGAAACATACCTATCCGTTATACATACTCCATTATCAATTCTTACATACTGCATTCCATGGCGACATACTCAGTTGTGGGGCATCCTGCATCCCACGGGCCACCTGTATCCACTGGTTCAGGCGGTCCTGCTTTCATCTCTTCAGGTCTGCATGGTGGTGACGGACCTGCCCACCAGTCCGGGGAATGCCTGTGGCACTGGTAAGGTCACGAGCTAACCGGTTCCAAGCCTTTGCCTTGTACTCTGTCCCTTGGAACTGGCCCTGCAGGAGTCTTGACTTGTGATGGTGGACAAGGTGCCAAACCATGTATTTGGACTCCTTGATGCCCCAACGTTGAGCTCGGAAACGTGAACCCTCTCCTACACCTGCCATTCTGACTGAAAATGTGTGCTACAATCAGTTATGGCGAGTACTCCCACCTATGGGTCTTAAATATGCCGCATTTCCCGCACTTTTTTGTGATTGGCCATTTTGTAAAATTCTCGACTGACTGCAGACCTGCTTAGTAATTGTTAAACTACCATTCATAAGTATATGAATGTTAATAGTGGCTGCTTCCCCTATGTTGTCATGGCTTAGTGGTTCTGTACTTTGATTATGATGCACGCGGTCCTGGGTTCGAACCTTGTCCTTCTTTTATTTTAATACGGTCTAGACAGGCTAGGGGGTGCAGCTGCGTTTAAGCAACTTAGCTCTGTGTTGCTCCCCGGTGCTCTATGGTACCCTGGTTGGCACGGCGCGCACCTCTGCACAAACCGATTGTACTGGCTAAAGCGCTATTTAGCTATGGGCAACTATTTTGCACTGGCTAAAGTGCTATTTAGCTATGGGTGACTATTTTGCGCTGGCTAAAGCACTATTTAGCTATGGGCAACTATTTTGCCTTGGTTAAAGCTCGAGTTACCCAGGGGCAGCTATATTGCGCTGAGTGAAGCGCTGCTTAACTGCAGGCAATTTTATATTGGGATCCTTTAAAATATTTATTTTATGCACTGATACATTGGCCATTTCACTGCTTTTTAGTTATGTTTAAACATATATGTTAGGTATTATTCCGTATACTGCTTTAAAAAATAAATACAAAAGGGACTGGTGGGACTCGAACCGTGAATGCCTCTTCTTTGGGCGAATGCTCTACCATTATGCTATTGCTATTTCGTGTGATTTGCATAAACATTCTTTCTTATGCACTTCCATGTCAGACTTGCTAACTGTAGCTAAGCAATTGTTACACCCTGATTGGGGTTTACAGTGTCAGGGAGTGTGGTGTTGGGTGCAAGTACATTTGAGCAAACTCGCTCTTGTGTGTTGACATTATGCTTTTTAAAACCTTGCAGGGGCGTGTACATTTAGACTGCTTGGCAGTCGGACATGCCCCCTGCTTTCCTACTCAGTCCGTGTAAGAGTTACGGTTGAGTCAGTGTGCCCTCATGAATATTCATGGCACGCTGATGTCAAACCGTTCAACCACAGCCTCCGAGTAAGACTTATTAAGTCTTACACGGAGGATTAGTAAATCCGGGGGACTGTCTACTGTTTTCTGTTTTCTGCTTAATGTCACAACCATAGTCAGTCATTATCATAGCAAATACCCAATTTATCTTTTTTTGCCTTTCTCCAATTTGCTCGTGAACACCAGCAATACAATGTTCAGAAAAGTCAAACTCTTCTTGACCAACGTATTCTACAATTTCTCTGATTAATAAATTCACACTCATCTTTAAATTAATGTTAGCATCTGCCCCTCAAAATAAAATTTGTCCTGGAACTTCCAGGAAATGGATTAGCTACAGCCTCTGGATTTCCCAGAGCAAGCAGCAAACAGCCATTTTTTTTTCTGGTAACAGTGACAATCCTCAGAGAAATTCATTAAGGATGCTTCCTACCTTCACTTGCCTCCCATGTGACTCTAAGAAAATCACTTAACCAGGCAGTGTTCCTGGGTTGCCCCTGAAATGGGCTATCTTGTTCAGTGGCTTACCAGGTTAACACATATGCAAAATGAAATAACAGTGTAGTGAAACCTGACAAATACTGATTTCTTTTACACTTATCCTTAAGAAATACCAGTGTTTGTTTTCAAAGATATTGATAGATACAGACATAGAATAGGATTCAGAAACAAATAGTTCAATGTACTTGGCAAAATAGCAAGGTGAACAACAGTGTTCAGAGTGAGGCCAATTCAGAGACACAGGTATTGCTGTTGTGTAAGTAGGCAAAACTGCATGATCGACATCATTTCCTAATGATGATATAATGATATGGAAATTTGCATCGTGGTAATGAGCCCAAATGCAAATGCATATTTGTGTTCTTAGAGATGGACAATGAGGGGGTCATTACCAAATGTTATATTATTTCAGCTGATTTACATGCTGGACTTACTTAGCATTTGCCTCTACAGAAACATATGCAGTATGCCTAAAATACTCTGTATAATATCAGAAAAAACATATACATATATATATATATATATATATATATATATATATATATATGTGTGTGTGTGTGTGTGTATATATATATATATATATATGTATATATATATATATATATATATATATATATATATATATATGTGTGTGTGTGTGTGTGTGTGTATATATATATATATATATATATATATATATATATATATATATATATATATCTTTTTTTTAATTAAAACAATCTGGGGGATTCAATAAAGCTTACACAATCATTTGTGACCATGTGCCCATTGCAGCACAATGTGCACATGGCTGCAGAGTTTTAGATTCGGTAAACTCCATTTAAAAGAGCGTACTCACACACACAGAAACTTCTTTGGTATGCAAATTACAGCATAAGTAGCTGAACTGTATGATAATGAAGGAAACCAACATGGTCGAGCAAGCTAGCAAGCTGTAAAGCAACTGGATAGACTCTGCCCGTGTTGGCCATGTATTCTAAAATATTCCAAATACAGCCATGGAAAGAAGTCTACACAGAAACAAGAGCACGTAAATGTCTATTGATTTGTACAATACAGACTGTAACATGTAACTCCACACACATTATGACTTTATCAGATATGTTAGATGATAGAAAATTATACTAATAATAGCAACAATACCTTCTGAAGTGCTGTGAAATAAATGCAGATTTGCACCCCCACCCCCAAATGAACAATGTACTTGTAACTAATGTAGACAGCTAAAAGTGTAAACCCCATGAAACATAGTATTCAACACCTGAATTCCTCTATGCAGATACATACATCACTAATGTCATCCCTTAAGTGTACAACATTCATCTTTCCTTCAGCTTCCCTGCCTACATGGTTACTAACCATGTAGATTCATGGCTGGCAGCATGGTGAAGATTCAAATGAGGTCAAAACTCATTAGGATTGCTGAATCCCAAAAACCTGTAACCATGTAAGGATGTTCAGTTTCTGTAGCCCCTTCCACAGTGTTCATATTGAATGCATAGTAACAGTGAATTATGACATCAGGGATGGGTGTCACGTTATGCTTACGGAGCTGTACATGTAGGTCTGTGAAGTGTAAAAGTGCATGTAAGCAGTGCACAATTCACAAGTTCTGATTCATCCACTTTATTGCCTGTTAAAATGTATCATCTCTGTCTGCTTTAAATTCAAATGTCTTTTTTAATTTTTGCCCTTGTTTGCATGATGCGGTGCTTAGTGCAATCATAGAAAATGGAGGAATGAATGGTCAGTTTCTCAATACATGTCACATAACTATTTTTGTCGCAGCATGTGTATCTAGAGGACTAGAGTATAGAAGGTCCATGGTTCTAGTACAGGGTCTGCAACCTTTCCTTCAATTTTTGAGTTGCATGTTTGTACGCTATCAGAGGAAAAGAGAAAAGTAGTAAGAGGAGCACCTGTGTTGACCTTATTTCAGTGTTGGTGTGTGTAACAGTGCATTGATGCACATTGTGCACATCATGCACTAAGGAGCACCAATGGAGTTGAAGTAAAGCAGCAGATGTTTTTCATAGGTGCTAAGCATACGCCGGTAATTTTTCAGTACAGTGGAGCTATTCAACAAGCTATAAAGCATTCATGTAGCCTACATTCTGTTTTTTCCTGCATACCTAATACCATGAGAGTAGAGACAATGAAATTCTAGGCCTGAAATAAAATTGTGTCAACTGCTGCATTTACATGGTAAGTCCTGAACCTAGAATTTATTCTTTAATAATATTATAACATATCCTTGTATATCTTAACTTGGTGCAGTAATGAAGTAAATAGTGGGTGGATTTGTACAGAAAGTACCTTAATATGTGACAGCAGACATTTATTTTACTTATATTTGTCCATTACTAAGTTTTTCTTTGTTATTCTTCTCATTTTTCATTGCACTTTTTGTGTGGTGTACCACATAGTGCTAACCGCAGAATTTGGTAATGGCTGTGTTTATCTGATTTGTGCGAAGTGTAGTGGACCACCTATGAAGCAGATAACCACAAATAGTAACCAGAAACATTCAATTAATTCCTTTGGCCATAGTGAAAACCCAGCTTGGAGTACAGATGGTACTCGGTTCTAGTACACAGTGTGCAACCTTTGGTTTACTGCTGTCACATTGCAGTTTACAGCAATGAAGTGCAACATAAACAACTGTTTCCTCAACATTCTTGTGGCAACAGGTGTAAGTAGGACTGCCATACATATGATCCTGGGTTCAGATGTGCTACATTCCATATAGTGTTACTGTTACTGCTACAGTAATCTATGTATTATTACATTTATGATCAAATGTATGACTTCAGGTATACTGTGTAGTATAGCCTTGTAAATGTATTCCAGCTATCTTGACCAGCAAGGCTTTAACTTTTAGAAGAACACACAAACAACTGTCCATACATGAAACTGCCTGTCACTGTTGCATTCTGCTTGACAGACATTAGTAATGTGGCTTGTGTTTGCACACAGCTTACCAACGTGCAAACAGGTGTAACTCACATGCATGTACACTTTGCTAACCATTGCACAAATCCACTGCTCACTGCACTATGGAACTGTATATGTGATGTTTTCTTATTGGTGTTTATTGTCCATTACCTCTGTATGACATAAAATTACACATTTCTATGTGTACTTCATATATTCACAATAAATACATATGTTGTCCCCCTCCAAGCAGTACAACCCTGGGGGCTTAGTATTGTCTTACACACACATATATCAACCGCATGATAAAGTGTAATATATAATGTTGTGTGCTCTCTCATGGAAAAGGCCATTCAGTGGTGCTGACAACCTTGCTCTGCTAAACTGAAGCATCCAACTATGCTCATTAAGGGTACGTGTGTTTTTACACAGTTAGGCTTCTACACACCCTAGTGCTGTTAGGCTACTGTCCTCATATGAACCTAAAATATATGTGCCTATGCAGACCTCCCATCATGCTGTCCCCAACATGACTTGCTGATGTCATCTATTATACGTTGCTGTGCAGCCATGTAAGACTAAGAGCCAGACTTGTGCCATGGCACTTCTGTAAAGTACTGAGCTCTGTAGTCTGTGTACTTAGATATGGAGGGGTTTTGTTCTCACTGCAGTCAAGTGTGTGTGTGTGTGCGTGTGTGTGTGTGTGTGTGTGTGTGTGTGTGTGTGTGTGTGTGTGTGTGTGTGTGTGTGTGTGTGTGTGTCTAACCAGATAAGCAAATGTATATCCTGTAGTTACCACCACAATCCCATACATTGACAGTATTTTGATACTTGCACCTGTCTACACATCCATTTCAGGCAGACCTCCCACCTTCTTCTCTCCAGCCTGCACTGCTGATGTCATCCACTACAAGTTGACCTACAGCAATCTAAGAATTAGACTTGTGCTGTGGCACTTGTGTAAAGTACTGAAATCTGTAACCTGTGCACTTAGATAGGTAGGGGTTCTGTTCTCATAGCACTCAACTGGGTGTGTGTATATCTCTACTCAGTGGAGTACATGTGCTTTCCTACAATTACTTCTCCAATAACATGGCTTGCTAGTCTTTTGATACTTGCACAAGCCTACATATCCATTTCATGCATTCCTCCAAACCTCTTGTGTCCCACATGGTCTGCTGATGTCATCCACTATAAGTTGACCTGTGGAGATGTAAAAGTCAGCTTGTGCCGTGGGGCATGCATAAAGTACTGCATTCTGCCATATCTCTACTTAGATATGAGTTTGATTCTCACTGCAGTCAACTGCATGTGTGCATGTGTGTGCAAGATATTATTTGACATTATAGAGAGCCTTTTACAGCAGTATGTGGGACACTGTTAACACCATATGCTCAACAGACAATGCTGATGTCATTGGCTATAGCAGATTATTGCATATGCAGTCCTCTCAGCCAGGTCAGGATCACACACACTGGCCTGGAACCCAGGCAGATGTCACCTTAAGTTCATAGGAGGTCGCTAGGCTATTGGCCCTAGGGCCATTATAAGCATATCCATGTTATACCCTGGTTCCCTTATTGACCAGGTTGTATGGTCTATATTTGCAGCAGAAATCTATGATCAGCACTGACTGCCCTTATCCAAGGGGGACATAGGTGACACCGCAGGGTAAATTTACGGTCTCCCATCCATTTGTCTAAGTTACACTTACAAAGGGTCATTGAGAAGCTCTGTTTTATGTGAATTGGGAGTTTGTTCCAGAGGAATGGTAATTTCTGGGAGACATATCTGTCTCTCTGGCATGTCCTGTTAATGTTGCAGTGTATGTTAAGATCCCTAGAGTGAGTGCATCTTGTCCTATGTGACTTATGGATGTGCAGTATTTCCATTAGGGCAGGGTCTGACACTACTCTGTAGGCCAGGCACAAGTTGCCTAAAAGCAGCCTATATTATACAGAGTACAGTGACAGGGACTTCAGTCTGTCTGTGTAGGTCATCTGTTGCAGGCCCTGGATTTTTTTGTTGAGAAACCTCTGAGTTGTCTCCAGCTGCTGCAGTTGTCTAGTGAGGTAGGTGAGGTACATACAGAAGGGAGCATTGCACTCTATTAGTGGTCTGATGAGGGATGAGTACAGAGGTGTTATAACATGCATAGCCCTGAATGTGATGCCCTCACCTATGAAATGTGTAACATAGAAGGACTTCCTTACCACTGTGAATACATGGTGATGGAAGTTAAGGTTACTATCAATCTGTGTTCCCAAATGTCTTGGCACAGAGTTTGAGCTAAAGGGGGTACTGCTAATATTGTAATTTGCAGGGACTTCCCCTTTGCTGAAAGGAATGATAACACATTAACTTGCATTTAGTTTAAGTCCGCAGCTTTGGCACTAATCATTTGTCTGTGTAAGCCCCTTTTGTAGTATGTCAACATCGTTGAGGGACTCAATGATTGCATCCAGTTTGCAGTCAACAGTGAACATGGTAAACCACATGCCATCTATTTTCCCCTGGCTTCTGAGATATAGATCCCAAACAGTAGGAGGCCCAGCACATATTCTTGTGGCACACCAGTGGTAACTGGTCTGTGGTAGAGGTGGAATCCCCAGCTTTGACTGTATGCGTTCTGTTGGTAAGCCAGTCGGTTAACCATCTAGTGATATATGGGTTAATTTCCAGCTGTGTGAGTTTCTCAGTGATGCCTGAGTGGGGGATTGTGTCAAAAGCGTTGGCTATGTCAAGATAGGCTGTATGTACTGTTGCCTTCTTCGAGGTCTTTGGTGACATTCTCAAAGAAGTCCACCAGATCAAATAAGCATGATCTACCCTTAACAAAGCCATATTGGGTTGGGTCAAATGTTTGAAGGCCACTTATATCTTTGTTAAGGTCCATAATGATTCTCTCCATGGCCTTGCAGATAAGGCTGGTTAGGCTTATGGGTCTATAGTTCCCAAGGTCAGTTGATGGACCCTTTTAGTGCAAGGGAATTACTGTTGCTGTTTTCCATTCTGCTGGGACAAAGCCAGTACTTAGACTGTGGTTGAACAGAGTGCTAAGTGATTCTACTAGGTCCTATTTTAGACCATAAAGTAAGCAGCCTGGGATGTTATACGTTCCCACAGAGGTTGTGTTTTTGGCTATGGAAAGTGTGGATATGACCAGCTTTTTGGAGATACTAGGTAGAAGACTGGTGACAGGCATGCTTTGGAGAATATCTGGTGGGGAGAGGGGAGTGAATCTGCTCCAAATCTGTCTGCTAGTAGGTTGGTGATATCCTCGGGGTCACTATGTATGGTAACATCCACCACTAGTTCAGCACAAACCTGGGCCTTCCCTTTCAGATTTCTGATGTAGCTAAATAATGCCTCCTGATTATCTTTAGGTAAGGATGCTAGTTTAGCTTCATAATTAGTGTTAGAGGACTTTACAAGATATCTAATTTGTTTGTTCAAGCTGTGAAAGGTGTCCTTCTTCTGCTGAGTCAGTTCCTTCTTGTTCTTAGATATTAGTTTATTCTACTTGCTGTATAACCTATTTATGCTTGATGCCCACCAGGGTGGCTTGATTTTTTTTTTTTGTGAGGACATTATTTTGATGTGTTCAGGTACAGCCAAGTGTATACATTTGTACAGGTGTTTATACAGGGCATTTGTGTACATCTCTGTATTGCAGAAATTGTTGACAGTGGTAGCAGGGGATTTGCAACTATTTATGGTACAGCTTAGGAGGCTATAGTTTTCTTTGGACAAATCTTTCATCCTTTTTGCTCTTGGGGGCCATGTATGATTGTTAATTAGAATGACACTGAATTCTGATCAGACCTTACTAGGGAGGGCAACACACAGGGGTGAGTCAGGTTGGTGAGCACTAAGTTTAGGACATTGAGCCCCTTTTGGGGGTCCAGACAATCTGTTGCAGAGCATTTGTATTAACAAAGTCCAGGAACCTTAGGTCAAACATGCTCGTGCTCATATATGACTTTCAGTCCATTGAAGAATAGTTGACATCACACATGAACAAGGTGTTTGGCTGTAGAGTGAGTGACTCAAGTAGGTCCAAATAGACAGAGTGGTTCTTGTGGTTCATGGTGGGGTACCTATAGTTAACAATGATATGTAAGAGGGTTTTATCTACAGTTAGTTGGACCTGGAGTAGCTCTAGGGAGTTGTAATGTTTGACCAGTCTTGAAGTATATTTGTCTTTAATGAAGATGTAAACAGATCTGCCTTTTGTTCTTTTATGCTCATTTTGAGGTCTGAACATGTGGAAGGCATTGTAGTTTTGCATGATCTGGGGTCTATCTGCAGTCTTGAACCATGTCTCTGTGACTGCACAGACATGGCCATCTTCCAAGGTAAGGAGTGCTTTCAGTGAGGGCAGTTTCTGATTTAGACTCCTTGCATTAAGCAGCATAACCTTGAGTTTGTCTCTAGTGGATTTATTTTACATCAGGAATTTAGTTGTTGTGACATTACCTAAAAAAGCATTATGGGAGAGGCAAGTACCTTTGCCAATAACTGAAAGCCAAGAGGCAAAAGGTGAAGACTATATGTAGCAAAGCAGAATGGTCTGTTGACCATATCTTCCCAGGCTGACAAATACTGCATCCCGCTGGATTAACACCAGAAGCTAAGACATTTGTTAAAGTCAATCATGTATTGTTTATATTGAGGCATCATCCTTAGTGAAGGTGGAATGGTGCTTAGGGCTACGGACATATCTGCCTGGGATACACATTCTCTTTATATAGTTCAGTGAGGTATGTCTCAATTTATTTACTCCAACATGGGCTATGACAGAGTCATAATGGTACTTTGTTGAGAGACTTGAGTGCGTGCATAATCTGGTGGATCCTAACACCTGACAGGCAGCTGACCATGACCTTCTCCTTATCCAGCCTGGTGAGAAGGACATCTGTGCGTCTCACTATGGAGTCGCCTATGACCAAGACATTTGTTTTGAAGTACTTTCCTTAGGAGATTAGTTGCTGAGCCACTGTTGTGTGTGTGAAGTCCCCACTCTGAGCCTTTAATCAAAGATCCTGAATCCTCACCACTGACACTGGACAGGGACATTAACTTGGAACAAAACTGGATACACCCAGTATTTCCAGATGCAGCTCTCTGCATCAAGCACAATTTCTCTTAACAGCACACAGGGAACACACTCAATTCAGGGTCTGGGTTTCTCTCTCTCTCGCCAGGGCCATATTGAGACTTCCCACGGGCACAGCTATAGAGTTGAGTCCTCAGCTGAGTGTCCAAGCCACATCCTCCAGCACCCTCTGTGAAACCAGTGCTTTGTTTCCCTGTTCCAAGTAGCTGTACACACACTCTTTGAGATTTGATTTGAACACACACACACACACACACACACACACACACACCTGGGAAAGGCTGGCACAGATTTACCAGCTATGCCTCCTTCTTCCCAAACTATAAGTTAGTTACACTACCACAATAGGTTCATAGGTGTGTACTAGGCTAATGGCCCTGGAGCATTTACAAGCCTAGCCCACAGGATTATCCTGGCATTGTGCCACCCAACCTTAGTTTCCAGTGCCTCTGTCGAGAAGAGCCACTGGAGTGATCTCTGGGGTGAATTTTCTATTTCCCATCCACTCATCAAGATTCCTCTTGAAGAGGGTCAGTGAGGTGCTCTGTTTCATTTGTATCCAGATTATATCACCCCAGATAGGACTCAAACCCACAATCCCTGGCTTAGGTAGCCAATGCCTTATTCATTAGGCCACTGGGGCCTGACAGTTCCAGCTACTCAACTATACTGAGTGAAATTAATATTAATACCAATGGTAGTATTTGACCAATGCAGTAAGGCTTTCAGGAGTAGCCACCGAGTCACCAAATAGATATAAGTACTCTCAAAGTTTAAAATATTTTCTAAAGGACCATCCACAATGAAAAGTTTAAATATATTTAATAATAATTAATAAAATAACATGAAAATACTAAATATTGATTTAGAATAAACAGCAGAGTTTCAGTCACAGGAAATATTAAAAATAACACAGGTAGACAGGTAAGTATAGTTGCAGAAAAACAATACTTAACTAATCTCACTATATTTTCCTGACTGATCTAAAGAATTATGATTCCCTGGTTACTACCTAGAGTAAGGCAAGATGAAGCAGATGAAAGATCCTTCTTTGTCAGGTTACAAAAACAGAGTGCTAACCAAGTATTAAAATATCCTTTTTAGTGATGGATTATAGAATATACCGCAGTGGTGCAGCGGTAGCCTTGTCGCCTCACAGCAAGAGGTTCTCTCATTCAATTCTCGGCTGGAGCGCCTTTTGTGTGGAGTCTGCATGTCCTCCCCACAGTCTAGTGGCATTCGAAAGTCATGCGTGAATGGGCGTGCCTTCGTTGAAGGTTGGGCATCTGGCTGGCACCTCAGCACCATAAAAATCTACTGCCAATCATTAGCGGACCAGAGTTCCACTGTGGCGACCCCTAACCGGGAAAAGCTGAAAGAAGAACAACAAGTGATGAATTACAGAATGGCATCACATACATCTGTTCATCTGACTTCTGGTTCTCATGTTTCGCCCTTGGCTAGAAGCTGTCAAGATTTAGTACATATGTGTCAATAATACATACACAGAGCCTCGCTAAGATCTGCAGCAGCTCCTGGAAGTCATAAAACAATTTCTAACCACTGCCCTTTCAGAGTAGGAATTAGTTCACCCCAATGACAATGCAGAAGCCTTCCTAGTACAGACTTTTTGTCTCTGGCTCCATTCAGAACTGTAAGATATGATATTTGTGACCTAGGCCCAGTAATTTAATTTCAAAACATTTTTCAAAGTTAGCTGCAGCTGGAGTGTGATTAACCTCTTGTCTTCCAGTATCCTCTGTTAAAACATATACATTTAATTCAGGATCCACTGTTGATACATTTTTAACACAAGCAACTTTACAAATACATTTTCAACACAAGCATCTGTAAAAATCAGTTTACTGTACAAATGACATGTAATTATTTACAAAATTCCAGCTAACTGTGCTGGCATATGTTACACATCCACTGCCCTACTTCTCCTGGCATAGCTGGCCATACCTCACATTGTCACAGTGTGTATTATGTGCAGATGATTCTATTGGGTCTTCAGTATGTGCAGTAGGTTTGTGCTTGGGAGGTCTCTGATATTTAGGTAGACTGCTAGTGAGTACTGCTGCATATATCAGTTTATGTGTTGTGAGCTTGTCATGTGCAAGAGGTGAAGAGTGTGTGTGCTGGCAACCTGTTTGATATTTGGTTTGTTGTTATGTAATAGAACTCATTCCAAATTCATAGTTTAGATACAGCTGTCATATGTTGAATTAGTTTATTTTTGAAGTAACTGGTTGTTAGTATACATGAGGCAGTTGCTACATTGCCTCAGGATGCCCATGTCAATCAGGCTAGTTGGAAAAATGGTGGAAAACTGTCCATCCATTATGGCAGGTATATACTGTAGTAAGTAGTGGGGAGTGGGCTAGATGGAGCAGGTTTAACTGCAAGACTAACAAAAGTGGCTATTCTATGGAGGGCTAGGGATAGAAAACTGTGCCAATGCTTCACAATGCACAACTGAGTTGCTCACAGGGCAGCAGTGCAATCTCTGAGCAGCTTCAGTAAACTAAGTGCAAACCTGCCCAAGCATGGCACTGAAATAGAACTGAAGTTAAATGATTTTAAACAAGTAAACAAAGGGAAAGATCAAGTCTGAGCTTTATTCCAGCAGTCCCCAGCTTAGATGGATCATTGGTTGCACACTTCTACCACAAGTGTACAGGGGACCTTCTTAATGTAAGATGGCTGGTTTTAGTGCTCAAATGACAAAACAATATAGATTCAGAAAGCCTGAATCTAGCCTATAGTATAAAATACAGAAGAACTACAAATGCAAAGTACAAACAATCACAATCACAACAGCAAAAAAAAGTTTAAATAAAGCAGTTCAGTATAATACTCCCACAGGGTGTAGATCACAAACCTTTCTCATGTAAAATAACTGGTTTGCAGCCTGAATGCTTAAACCATAACAAAGACACTTACAACAGGCAAAATAAGTCTTCAACCAGCAATTCTCAACTCAGAAGGGCAGATGCTACTGCTTCCTCCCACAAGAACGTAGACTACAAACCTTTTTAATGTAAAACAACTGGCCTGAAGCCCAAGTGCTTAAACCAAAACTAAGAGGCTTAGAATAACAGTTACAATGTAACCCGATAACAGACAGATTACAGTGTCATGTCTTGTAATCTATCCACATACATCATGGCATGATCAGTAAGCTCTGTGTTATCTGGATGAGAAAGCCCTGTTCTCTGTCCAGCTGCTATATTTGTCTTGTGAGGTTCATGCAAAAGAGAACATTATACTGTATTACTGTTCTGATGAGTCTGACTACAGTGCTGTCATACAATCCTGAGATCTGAATGGGATGGCATGTCTTATGATGTACACCATATGTGTGTACTGGAAAATCATTAAAGAGAAAAGTTAGAAATGAATGAATGAGACACATTGCAGTTCCCGACTTCACAACCCTTACAAGAGAATACAGTAGAAAGTACTGACATGCTGATGCTATCCACAGTATAACTCGGCAAAGCAAATATAATTGACAGATACAACTATCAGTTCAACAACACAAATGCAGATATACTAGACACTAATGTAGCTATGCACCCTGTGCATCAGACACAAAGCTTTTGTATCCCTGAATCTAAAAGAGAGAAAACAGGGATATGGCACAGTTATCATCACTTGCACAGGGTGTTCCAAACTCAGTGTTAGCTCTACATCTCGGTATGTAGGACAGGTGAAAGCCATGTATGATAGAGTTGGCAGTTCATCATTGCCACCCCGACCACAAGAACTGGCTCTGCCATGAGTTGCACTGGCATCTCCATGCCCAAGGTCAGATGCAGTGCTGCTACCTGAGCATGATAGATGTCTGATGGACATGCTCCCTTCATGGGAATGCTGAGGATCATGACCCCATGGCCTGCAAGGTCTTGCTGTAGACAGCACACTCACCGACAGACCAATATAAGTACTGCCTCTATGGGACCATGATCAGGCATGACCGCATTAGCTATCAGCAGATATTGTAGCTGATCTAAACCCACAAGGATGACTTTCTCCTCCTAGCAGACATTCCATCACAAACACTGCCTGCTCCATTACAGACATCCCTTGGTCCTTCACAGACACACCACGTACCAATGTGTCATTCATCCATTCCAGTGAATTGGTAACACGATGGAGACAGTCACTCATGTCGGGCTGTGCCACATCCACAACCCTGAGCAGTTGTCTGGAGCACCTTTCTGAATGTGCCTGTGCCTCCATGATGGCCTTAAACATACATTGAGTGACACAGGAAGAAACACCTGCACCAAGTGGAGGACAGACAGCAGGCTGTCTCCAAGCAACCTTATCAACCCTCCTGTGTGGCACCTCACCAACACTTTAGCTACAGACACACTAAACAGGCTCTGAAGCCCCAGTAGCCTCACTTCTCTCCTCAATGTCCTTGCCCTCCACCTGTCTGATATCTGTAGGCTCAGTGGACTGGGTTGACATAGGCCTACTGGCTGTGTCCAGGGAAAGTGAAGGGGTGGCTGTATGTCAACCACTGTGTCAGATTCAACCTCTGCATCTCTTGACTGTGTCTCAATTTCACCACCATTATCATTAGTGTCTACTGAGACACTGATATCAGGTGGCACAGAGCCCACACTCCCACTGTCATTATCACCTGTGATAAAAAGGGAGAAATACAGGCATACATTAAGACCAGCACTGCTATGGTGCAATATATGCTAAACAACAAACTGTGCTGCTACTATTACAGAAAGTACAGCAATACACACCACAGGCCTAAAATGACACATTATAATATTTCTTAAATTGATTTGCAGTATTGAAATAAATGTATTTGGCTTACCATTTGCCGGAGGCATATGTTGCTGGATTACTGATGGTCCTGAAATAAGTTAAGAAAGAGGTAAGTCCAACATCATCACATTTCACAGTAAGACAGGGGGTACTACATGTACTCTTCTATATCTGCATGAAGTGTATGTTCAACAAGAATGTGGCTGACAACTCCAAACTGAGCTTATCACTGTACCAATCTTCAATCCCCACCACACAAAAAAGGATATGTGACACATAACTTTTATTTCAATTGTTTTACTAAACAATAGTATTCAACTGGTCATATAAAAAGCCTGCCTGGAAGCTTTTCCTGGGACTGAGACGGAGTGGCTCCCATATCAATGACATGTTGTAGTCCATTCTACTGTGAGTTGTCCTTGTAGAATATTTGCCAGGAAATCCTCTTTGGGGGTGAGAGTTGGTTCTGCACAAGGCCCACCCCCGGTTACTCGCTGGTCTTGGGCAACTGCAGCTGCACACTTTCATGCAGAGGTGACCATATCAGTGGCTCTGGGCACACCTGCTCATAAGTTCAGCTGTGGCCGCCCATGGAATTTATGTTGGCAACGTTCTGCTGCCATAGTCTCAGCATCTCTGGCATATTGGGGTGACCTCTTCCCAGAAGAAAAGCCCTATGTTGACAGAGCATATCAACAATTGTGGTATTCTTGGCCTCACTGAAGGGAGGTCTCTACCTCAATTACATTTTCTGTCCTAAAAGACAACAGAATGATAATACATATAAGTATAACATCAGTGCAAAGTAACTGTTGCCAGATAAAACAGTTAAGTAGTCAGTAGTACCCAATGGAAAAAAAAAACATAAAACAGTCTAGAGATATGAAATACTAACAGGCAGGATGCAAAACAAGGAGAGTAGCAAGAGCAACATATCATTGTATGTGTCATAGCAGTAACTCAACTGTGCGCCCTCACAAAATAACAGTCCATTCTAGTTTGTGACATAACAGTAACTTTTCTTTACTCCCCCATCCACAAAAGAACAGGCACATGAACCATTTTGCTAATAAAACATACTTGAAATGCTAAACATACTTTCAAAGGACCTGTCCCTGAAACATTTGTACATATATATCACACAGCTTTCTATTTTCATGTATTGTCAGTCATTTGTACATCTGAAATGGCTTGACAAACATGACCATGCCATCAGTAAACTTCTTACTCCAGATAATGCTATAAAAGGCTTTGCTTCACATTATTCATTAATATATTCCAGCATATGCATTATGTAGGTAACAAAATGAGAGCATACCTCCTGGAGTTCAATACTTCTCTGTAAAGATAGCTTTGGAAATAATTTGCTTTTCTAAACATGTAGCAAGTGTCCTCACCATCAATTTGGATAGCTACACATTTGCCTTTTTATAATGGAGTAGATGGATTCCATCTGTCTTAGGCTGTGTTTCAGAGATGCTAATTACAACATATTAATTTGGACTGCATGTTAATCAAGCAATATGGTGGAGCTAATCAACAATTTATAAAGCACCCATGTAGAGTTCATGCTGTTTTTTTCATGTGGATTTCAAAAGTAGTGGAGTACTGACACAGAAAGCCTACACAGACAGAATGTTAGGAGTTGATGCTGCTTAACTCTATTTGTATGTGCTACAGGCTGCAGGCAATGTTACTGCTACTGCTGCCAATAAGCCTAAGCTAAGACAAAGAAGAGTTTTCAGGCCACATTTAATGTATCACAACATACACAACATGGACATTGTAGAGTGCTACAAGATGGAAAAGGACACAATACGGGAACCCTGTGACCTCTGCCAGTCTCAACTCAGATCCACAGCCTTTACCTCACCTTGTACAGGCTGTGTAATGTTTGAATCATTGTCAAGCCTGAACTAACACTGTGTCAACTGCTGCATTTACAAGGTATGTCCTGAACATGTGCTGTATTGTATAATAATGTTATGGTATGTCCTTGTATTTCATCACTTGGTACAGCACGCAAGTAAAAAGTGGGAGAAGTGTACACCAATTAATGTAACGTGACAGCAGGGAGTTATTTGATGTGTATGTGTCCATTAGCAAGTAGTAGCCCTCAGGCATCAAAGATTCAGACATTGATACCTCCCCAAAGTACTAATGCCCTCAGTTTAGCACCAAGTGTTTGTAATGGGAAATCATAACATAGAGAAGTTACAAATTAACAACACATATTGCAGTTTCTGACTTCACAACCCTCACAAGATCAAACAGGCAGGATGTAAAACAAGGAGAGTAACAAGAGCAACATATCCTTCTTTGTGTCAAAGCAGTAGCTCAGCATGGGTCTATCCCCCTTTGAAAGAACAGTGTTCCCTTGCATGTTCTGTAACAGGAACCCACCTTTGCTCTCCTCCCAAAAGAACAGTCTGTGCTTGTTTGTGCCATCCAAACAGCCCTCTACCTGATGGAACCTGCATATTTTAGTATTCCCAGTTAATATCCTCACACATTTTTAAGATAAATGATATAGACTGGCTTATGCACTACATGTGTCTGAATACTGGTCAAATAACCGATGAATTATTGAGAAACACAGAAAGGTTAGACAGAGCTGTATATTTGCAAGGAGTAATCATAACAGGTTGTGTGATCATTAATTGAACTACATCCAAATATATTACATATAATATGTTTGCAAACAACAGGTTATGATTTGATATCAGTGTACATTTAGTTGCACTTGGTTGGTGAGAATAACGTCATGTATTTTCTGCAAAGCTGTTTGTGTGGCTAAGATTGATAAGGCACCCATCCTGTTTTCTGAAGGTGCATTGGAGTGAGAGTTGAGATGAAGACATATGTAGTCATATCTCATGTGTACTAACATTTTCTACTGTGTATTTCATAAAGGGAGTTTCCTCATTTCAACTATTTCTTTCATAATTTTTTTTTGGGAGGGACCACTGTTTGTAAGATGCGCCACATAGCACAAACGACTTTGGCTATTCGCATTTCATTTGCACATACAGCGATAGTGCACAAGCCAGATGAATGGACCAACAAAGTAGAAGTCAGGACCCAGGCAACCACAAAGGTACACCAGATGCATTCAATTAATACTACTGGCCATCACACAAACACATTTCCCAGAAGTCCACCCTCTAGTTCAATGTGTTTATGCCATGGTAAACAATGCACAACAATTTCAAATGTTGTAAAACCAGAAAGAGTGCATTCCCAGTAAGCACAATACCTGCAGTTAGTGGGAAAACATCATTCTGCATTAGTCTTGATCTGTGTTAGGCATGGCAGGCATTCCTGGAGAGGTTTTGAGATTCTGTGCTCAAAGATGGAGAGTCCAGGAATCCAAAGTGTTTGTTGGACTCCTAGTGAATGAACATGGTCCCAGGCATTTGCAGAGGGACTACTGTGGTTCAGATTACCAGGCAGAGCATGAAACAGTCTGGTCCAGGCTCTGACCAGTGCTGTATCTCCCACTCTGGTGAACAATCTAGAAATCACTACAAAGATCTCAGGATGAGGAAGAGGGATACCCTCAACCATTGGATTGAGGAATGTAAGACAGGGGGTACCACATAGATGTGTAAGTATCACTTACAGAGATGACTTGTAAGAGTTAAAAGCTGGATATAGAAAGGACTGGTAGCTTAATGGTATTCTGTTATGTTCTGTTTTTTTCCACATCTGCAACAGACCAAGAACTGAATGTGCAAACCCATGTCACTAGATTGGCACTGATGCAAGAAGCATGTGGTATGTACGCATCTGAAAAGTAGTGTTATTTTAGCATTAAAAGTAAAAAACCCTTATTGGTTTATTATAGAGTTGGATCAAACTGAGCATTCATTTCTCAATTATAATAGGGAATTATGCATGCATTAGTTTGGAGGCCAAAACAACAGTTCACTAATACAAAGTAGTCATAGGTTGTGCCTTCAAAAACTACACTTCCCAAATATACAATACTGTTAGGTTTTCATTGAAATTGCAATGCAATGTCAGAGCTTAAAGCAGTGTCACCAATGGCCTGCTATAAACTGTAATCAGTATAACTAAAACACACATATGCACAATATATGCACACATCAAGGATTACTTGCTGCAATCTGTAGTATATTGTGCATCTATTAGGAGCTGGATAGTCTTAACAGTAAACAAGGAATTTTGTAGGAGTTAGTAGTCTTAAAAGCAAAGGTAACACAACATAGTCAAGCATTTGTATCAATGCTTTGTATGTCACATATGAAGTTAGTAATGATCTCCTTTCTTCTCTTATCCCAACCCTTATCTTCTGTTTTTATTATTTATTTTTTATTTTTTGTTTTGCCTCACAGCACAGCAGGGTAGGCCTGTCCCATGGGATCCTCCTGCCCTCACTTCACCGGCTACAACACCGCTGCCCAGCACATCTGCTTCACTACCTGATAGCACCCTGCCTGCTGCCCCTGCACTACCTGGCCCCTCAAGAAGTTCTGCTTGGCAGGATAGGCCAGTGGGTCCTTCCAGGAGCAATGGCAGAGGTGGTTAGTTTATCTCCCACTATCCCACTATGAACTGTCAAGGTTGGTGCATAGGATTGTGCACCACACAGCTAGAGCATGCCTACATCAGATGGAAACCCTGCTTTCCATTATTGTATTATATAACACAAGAAGAGGCAGAGGTCAGACACTCCAGCCATTAATGCAGTGAGGTGACAATGATGACAGTCCAGTGGATGATTATTTGATTCTCACTGTCACCTAGCTTGAAGTCCATGGGTTTGTGATGTCCCCACCTTCACCCCAACCATAGTGTTCACCCACCTATTGTGTCCTTCACCTTCCCTGTCTCTTGTCTTGTTTGTCTTATCTGTCTGCAAGTGCTTCCGCACCATCCCAACCTACCTTATCCAGACATTCATACATCCCTCCCCCAACATTCCCTTTCTCCAAAAAAAAATAAAATAAAATAAAAATGGGCACCTGCCTGACAAAAAAAAAATTGTCCCATACAAAACTTTCCATTTTGCATGTGTCTTCATGACACACTAGATTCTGTGTAATTCCCTATACAACAAATTGTGTTGTGGTCACCTGTCTCTCTAGAGGTGACAGTCCAAAATCAGCTAATATTTTGCATATATGTTCATGTTTTATTCTTGAATAAGTGGATAGTTATGGTTCTTTCCTGCATTCTTCCTGCACATTCCTGCCCTCTTTTCATTTTGTTTTCCCCTGTTTACTCCCCATTTCACCACCTTTCCTGTCTTCCCCATTTCTTTTCTTTAAAGAATTATTGTGCGATGGTGGGCATCGCATGCTAACGGACGGCTAAACAGAAAGCGATTATAAGTATTATATACAGTTGTATTGGAAATCAATACCATCTAGCCATATTTTAGAGACTCCATACCAACAATCACACTTCAGAATTTGGACTTACATGAAAATTATTTGACACTGCTATATACACAAGGATTTAAACTCAGTACCATCTGAATACAAAAATGAATGGATCATTGCATTAAAACATGGGGCTACAGACTCAATTAAGTAGTAGCTGTATCTTAGAGACTGAATAGCAAATGACAGACTAACTGCTGTTGTATACACCTGCTACTTAACTGAATCTCTGGCTGCAGGAATGAATGCAGTTAATGCAGTGTTAAGTTCCTTTTTGGGACTAAATGATACTGGTTCCAAATACAACTGTACCTAAAACAATGAACTACTTTGGTAGTAGAATAGCTTATCATGCACAATTGTGCAATACTACTGTATAAAACTAAATGGGTATCATGCAATAATGCTTTATAAAACATTACAGGGGATTGCACTATGCTGCTTCATACAAATTTAAAGGAGAAGATATGACATTATTGATGTGGGGAGCAAGCACAGAGGAGTACAAAGGCAAATCTTTACTAAAGTATGTCAGTTACTATTGAATGTATTAAATACATCTGCTAGCTAACTGACTCTCTGGCAGCAAGTATTAATGCACTGTTGTTGGAGGCAATTGTTACTGGGTTCAAATACAGGTGAAAGTAACAATATTACAAGTGTACATGATACATCACATATATCTACTTATATTGTTGCTATTTACCATTGCTTCATTTTGATGCATGATGCACATCATAGGATCATAGGCTCATAAGAGGTTACTAGGCTAATGGTCCTGGGGCCCTTACAAGCCTAGCCAGGAGCTTATCCCCAAAAATGAAACCTCAGTCTGCCCCTGTCAGTGAGGGACACAGGTGGAACCCCTGGGACAAATTTGTGGTTTCCCATCCACTCATCAAGGTTGTGCTTGAAGAGGGTCAGTGAGGTATTCTGTTTTATGTGTATGGGAAGTCTATTCCAGAGACGGGGCAGCCTCTGGGAGACAAACCTGTCTCTCCAGCAGGTTTTGTTGATGTCGCATATTAGATTTTGGCCTTTCAAGCGGGTAATGCGCGAGAAGTTAGATTTACAATATGGACCATCTCTAGTAGGGCAGGGTCTGAAATTGCCTTGTTGGCAAGCCACAGATCACCTCTGAGCAATCTGTGAGTAGAGTGATAGTGATTTGAGCCTGTCTGCATAGGACAGGTGTTAGAGGCCATAGATTCTCTTTGTGAGATATTTCTTTGGCCTTTTCAGTTCATGCAGATGTTTGTAGAGGTGCATACCAAACAAGACATTATACTCAATTACTGGCCTAATGAGCGAGTAGTGAGAAGTAATAATCTCCTTTTTTCCAGATGCAATCCCTTTACTTATGAGATGAACCAAATAAAACGCTTTTCTAACCACTGTGACTACATGATGGTCGAATGTGACATTGTTGTCAACCAGAGTACCAAGGTGTCTCACCACAAGTTGTGTGCTTAGGGGGATGCCTTTGAAGTGGTAATCAGTAGGGGCTGTGTTGTTGCTAACTGGTATGATGATACTTTTTTTGCATTTAACTTGAGGCCATGACTTTGGCATCAGTCATTTGTTGCTGTGGGACCTTTTTGCAGTATGTTAACATAATTTGGGGAGTCAATGACAGTACCCAACTTACAGTTGTCCACAAACATGGTCAGCCACAGGCCTTTTGTCTTTGACTGGACCTTTCATAAATATATGCCAAAGAGTAGGGGTCCCAGGCCAGATCCCTGGGGAACACCACTAGTGACAGGTCTGCTACTGGAGGTGGAGGCACCTATTTTGATCTTGTGGGTCCCGTTGGTGAGCCAGTTGGCCACCCACCTAATGAGACAGAGATTTATGAAAAGTTCTGTTAGCTTTTCAATGATGCCTATGTGGGGAATTATGTTGAAGGCCTTGGCTAAGACAAGGTAAGCTGTATGTACTGACTTTCCCTCATCCAGAGCCTTGGTGACAGTCTCAAGAATTCAACCAGGTTCAGCAGGCAAGATCTGCCCTTGACAAATCCAAACTGGGTGGGGTCAAGTGCTTGGAGAATGCCTATGTCCTTGTTTATGAGATCCATAATAATACACTCCATGTCTTTACAGATCAGATTTGTCAAGCTAATGGGGCAATAGTTTCCAGGACCAATAGTGGCACCATCTTTGTGCAAAGGGATGACAATGGCAGTTCTCCACTCTGCTGGAATGAAACCTGTACTTAGACTGTTGTTGAATAGGGTGCTCAATGGCAAATCTAGTTCTTGCTGGAGATGGTGCAGAATACAGCCTGGGATACTATCAGGTTACATGGAAGCTGTGTTCTTTGCCTTGAATAGAGCCTTTAACACTTGATCTACAGAGATGTGAGGTGTGGGACAAGTATTGGGGATATTAAAAGGGCCTTTGGGGGGGATTGGGGCGAAGTTTGCATTGAACCTATCTGCTAGCAGGTTGGCTAAGTCAACAGGGTCAGTGTAAGTGATACCATTAAGTACTAATTTGGAACAAACCTGGGCTTTGTCATGGAGGTTCCTGTTGAAATGAAAGAAGGCTTTGTTGTTTGCCTTTGTTGGGAGGCTAGTTTTGATTCATAATTGGCTTTGAAGGTTTTCGTAGTAATCTAATTTACTTGTTGAGGCTAAGGAGGGAGTTTTTCCAGTTTGGAATTTGTTCCTTTTTACCCTTGAACAACAGTTTCTTCCTTTTTTTTGTAAAGCCTGTTGATAGAGGATGTCCATCAAACAGGTTTGTGTTTCCTTGAGGAGCAGATTTTAGTTCTGTTGGGTATGGCTGTGTCCATGCAGTTGTACAGGTGCTTGTATACCTCACTGGTGTACTGTTCAGCATAGCTGTCTGCATCCTGAGAGGGGGTGGTGGTGTAAAGCTATTGATACCCTCCCTTAGGAGGATGCAGTCAGCTTTTGAGACTTTTTTAGCTTGATTATGGCTGGGGGAGGTTGGGAGGGATGAGACAGACCAATGATCAGATCTCACCAGGGAAAAACATACATACTATGGGAGTGGTTCAGCGGTCACCCATGGTGGTGAGAACCAAGTCCAGAATGTTATCTTCCCCTATGGGGGATGGGACAAGCTGGTCTAGTGGGTTAGAACTGATGAAGTCAAGGAACTGTTGGGTGAGTGCATTAGTGCAGGAATAGTTCACCCAGTCTATGATGGGCTAGTTGAAGTCACCAAGATCAGGGTGTTAGTGGGTATGTTGATGGAGGCAAGTAGATCCAAGTAGGAGGAGTGGGTGTCCTGATTCATGGAGCAGGGCTCTATAGCTGGATGGGTGTCTTGCCAACTGTCAGTTGCACCTGGAGTAGATCCAGTGTATCATGCTGGCAAACCAGTCTGGAGGTATGCCTGTCCGAATGAAGATATAGACTCCACCACCCTTAGTCTTCCCGACCTCATTTTTGGGTTGGAATGTGTGGAATAAGGTATAGCCTGGTAAGGCAGGGGTGCTCTCCGTAGCCTTAAAACAAGTTTCTGTAATGACACAGATGTCAACATCTTCCAGTGTAAGGAGAGCCTCCAGTGAGTGCATTTTCAGGTTAAGGCTCCAAGGGTTAAGTAGCATGACCTTCAATTTGCTTTTGACAGATCTTTTATGTTGGAAGATTTGTCTTTGGGACATTGCCTAAAAAGGCACAATGAGAGAGGCAAGAGCCTTGTCCAGGATCTGGAATCCCAGGGGTGACAGATGGAGGCTGTCACTGGCAAGGTATTGAGCCCTGTCAACCATGTCATCCCAGGCAGACAGGTACTGGATCACATTGGCATGAAACCAGAAACTAAGCCACTTGTTGAAGTCAATTATTTTTTGTTGGTATTGTGGTGACATTCTTGTTGAAGGTAGGATGCTGCTTAATGCTAGGGTCATACCTGCCTGGGACACATAATCTGAGAGCTCAATCATGTCTCTCTTCATATAGTCCAGGGAGGTATGTCTCAAGTCATTAACACCAACATGAACAATGACAGAGTCGTACGTGTACTTGCTGTGGAGAGACTTAAGTGTGTAGGTGATGTGGCAGATTCTGGCACCAGACAGACAACTGACTGTGACCTTCTCCTTGTTGAGCCTGGTGAGGGGAACATCGGTGTCTCTCACTATTGAATCACCAATGACTAGTATGTTTGGATTATTGTTATGTCTTGAGGGCTGTGTCGGCTTATTGTTATGCCTTATGGGCTGTGTTTGTGAGACACTGGTGTGTTATCTGTTGTGTGTGATGTGCTGGTGTTGCATGTGGAATGTTTGTGAGTGTGTTTTAGAGGTCTCTGCTGTTTAGGTAAGGTTTTATTGAGGACCTCTGCATAGGTGGGTGTGTGTTGTGCTTGGCTATGTGATGTGAGTAGTGTGGTCTTAGTACTGAGCACAATTTCAGAGAAATGTAAATCTTTATATCAGACGTACAACAGAGAAAATAGACCTGCAGGTAATCAGATAAACACAGAGGGGTTGACCAGCAGCTAACATCTTGGGTGGGCTGACTACACAAAATGCAAAGCAATGTCCACTGTGAAGCTAGCTAGAAACAAATGCAGACAGAGGCCAGCAATACACAATGAAGCAAATAAATAAATGCAGTGCAGTTTTGTTAATTATCACTGAAACAGGTCAAGTACAAAAAAGTATACTTATATGAGCTTGGTATAGCCAGATGATTATAGAATCAAACACAGCCAGGTAATCAGCTCTGCTACTGAGCATCCTGCAATAATTCCTTAATGAAAAGAAATGGACAAGTCAGGAAATTGGTGAAATGGGGAGCAAGCAGGGGTAAGAACAAAGTGAAAGGAAGGGAGTAATGTGCAGGAATGATGTAGGACAGAACCATAGCTATCCATTTCTTTAAAAATAAAACATGAACATATATGCAAAATATTAGCTGAATTTGCACTGTCACCTCCAGAGAGAGAGAAGTAACCACAACACAGTCTGTTGTATAGGTAACTGGGCTGAATCGGCTGTGTCATGAATACATGAGTGCAAAATAGAGAGCTATGTGTGGGACATTTTTTTTTTTTTGTGGGACAGGTGTCTATTTTTTTTTTTTTTGAGAGAAAGAGGAATGTTGGGGAACGGATGTAGGAATGTCTGGGTGAGGTAAGTTGGGCAGGTGCGGAAGCACTTGCAGGCAGACAAGACAAACAAGAAAACAAAGACAAGAAACAGGGATGGTGAAGGACACAAGAGGTGGGTGAACACCACGGTTGAGGAGAGGCTGGGAAATCCAGGTCCCATGCACATCAAGGTGGTTGACAGTGAGAATCTAGTCCTCACACTATGGACTATCATCACTGTCACCTCACTGCACCACTGGCTGCAGTGCCTGACTTCCCCATCTCCTACATGTACTCTGAACAGGGATGGAGAGCAGGAGCTCTGTCCAGTGTAGGCATGCACCCAAAGTGTGGCACACAATCATACCCATCATCCCTGACAGTTTCTGTCAGGTGATAAACTCACCACCTCCGTCATTGCTCCCAAAGGGAGCAACAGGCCTATCCTCCATGGCAAAACTACATGAGGGGCTGGATAGTGCAGGGGTGGCAGATGGGATGCTACCAAGTTGTGCACCAGATGTGCTACGTAGCGGTGCTGTAGCCAGTAGAGTAGGGGCAGGTGGATCACGTGAGACAGACCTACCCTGTTGTGCTGTGGGAAAAAAATAAAAAAAATAAAAGAGAAAAGAGATGGAGTGAGAGAAAAAAAAGTGAGACCATTAGTAACTTCATATGTGACATACAAAGCATTGATAAATCATTTAACTCTGTTCTGTTACCTTTACTTTTAACACTACAAACTCCTAGCAAATGCGTTCCTTACTTTTAAGACTACCCTGTTTATAACAGAGACACACAATAGCACAGATTGCAGCCACCAGTCCTTGATACTTGCATATATTGCACATACGAGTGTTCCAGTTATACTGATTACAATTTACAGCAGGGCATTTGTGCCACTAATATAGAGGTATAAACTTGCATTGCAATAATGATGAAAACCTAAAAGTACTGTATATTTGGGAAGTGTGGTTTTTGAACCCACAACCAATGACTACACTCTAATACTGTACTGTTATTTTGTCCTACAGACTACTGCATGCATGCATTCCTTTTACAATTTAGAGATGCATGCTCACTGTTATTTGAGAATATGGCAATATTGCTTTGTGCTACAGACTAAGGCATGCATAGTTTCTTTTATAGTTAAGATATGCATACTCAGTTTGATACTTAATAAACCAGTTGCATTCAATTAATAATACTGGCTATCATGCAAACATGGTAAAAGGTGTTCAGCTATGATTAACAGCGAGAACTTTACAATAATTACTAAGATAGGGCATATATTGTCACTAATCAAATGTCAGCAGGTGTTAAGTGTTGCTGTGGAGAGCAGATGGTCTGGGGTTCTAGTACAGGGTGTGCAAATTTTGTTTTACTGTTGTGAGATTGCAGATTATAGCAATGAAGTGCAACATATACAAGTGTTTTCTCAACCTTCTTGTGGTACTAGCTGTAAGTGTAGGAGAACCGTAAACATGGTTCATTTGACTTATTATTAAATACAAAGTAAGCGGTCTTCAACTTTTAATGTTACTAAATTACTATACAAATTCTTATTATTAATATTATTAAAATATTATTTAGACAGTACTGTTCTGATGCACACATACCACATGCTTCTCACATCCTTAACAAATGACCACCATGGGACATGATATTTGAGGCTCGCTCCATAGCAGCTGTAGAAAAAATAGAACAGAACACCATTATCAATACCAGTCTTCACTATATTAAGCTTTTAACTCTTACAACTACTCATGGAAATTGATACTTACACATCTGTGGGGTGTCTTTGTACTAAATTCCCCAATCCAGTGGTTAAGGGTATCCCATTTCCTCCTCTGGAGGTCATCAAAGTGATGTCTGCATTGCTGCCAGTGTGGGGGATACCTGTAGCACTGGTCAAAGCCCTGGCAATACTATTCCACTGCAGCAATGGGGGCCATGTTCCTTAACTAGGAATCCAACAAAAACTTTGGAATCCTGGACACCCCACCTCTGCATCCAAATGTGCACACTCTCACCAGCAACTCATGACATGCCTACCATAGATCAAGCTCAATACAGAATGAGAATTTTCCACCAATTGCATGTTATATCCTGCTTTTTTCCTGCCTATTGCACATCTTGTACTTACTGAGAGTGCACACATTTTGGTTTTGCAACATTTGAAAACATTGCACATCACTTAGCATCGTGCAAACACAGAAAGGTGAGGGTGCACACTGTCGGACACCATGTTTGCATGATGTTAAGCAATGCACAACAGTGGCAAGCACTGCAATTTCAAGATTAGGTATACAGGCACTTGTGTAGATGTGCTAGTCAAATGAGCCATGTTTACGGTTCTCCTACACTTATAGCTATTGCCACAAGAAGGTTGAGAAAACACTTGTATATGTTGCACTTCATTGCTATAATCTGCAGTCTCACAACAGTAAAACAAAATTTGCACACCCTGTACTAGAACCCCAGACCATCTGCTCTCTACAGCATGACTTAACACCTGCTGACATTTGATTAGTGACACGATATGCTCTATCTTAGTATTTATTGTAAAGTTCTCGCTGTGAACACCTTTCACCATGTTTGCATGATAGCCAATATTATTAATTGAATGCAACTTGTTTATGTTTGTGGCTGTGAGTTCTGTCTGCAACCTGGGTGGTCCATTGTGCATTGTTGCACCGTGCAAACCAGGTGAGCACAGCTAAACATGTTTGTGCCATGTAGTGCATCACACAAACACTGGCCTCAAAAAAATAAGAAAAAAGACTGTCCAGATTTTTGCAGATTGTCCAGATGTTTGCATCATATTTTTGGGCTATTCCTTGTAAAATGTGTGGTTTACGGAGAAATCACTGAAGATTGGAGTCGATACATAATGACATATATTTCAGTTTTGTACTTCATATCCTTCAGAAAATGCATGCTAACACAAATTCTGTTATTCTACCTACTTTCTATAATTGCTGATATCAGATCCAAACAGGAGTCACCACATGGAAGAATCAGATGAGTAAAAAGTCTTTTATTGTTCCATAAAAACACAAGCGCTTTCACGTAGATAAAACTACGCTTCTTCAGGTGTAAATATCTTGAAGAATCAAACTTCTTTTATACACAGCCATTTGGCGCGAAAACCAAAACACAGAGCAGTGATTAGTCACTATTATAATTAACCATTGATGTTCTTAAATCGGCAATAAAAATTTTTTAAAACAAAACAAAAACAACTAATCAATTCATGAAAACTCAGGCCCTTAAAAAACACATATTAAATACAGTGCTGTAAACATTTATAATATTACATCAACACAAAATAACACAAGAAGCGCTGAAGGCGCTAAAGCGCTGCAAACATGTGTAACATTAAAAACTAAAATCCCGGTATGTTAACCTGACAGTATAGCAGAGTTCCTATAAAATTATATTGGCTCTATTTCTGTAGCGCCAACCTACTTAATGTCCGCTTGTATATTAAGACCAATGAAGCTAGTCAAAACTGGCATTACTTTTAATACAAGCGTGTATGCAGTGTATACTGACTAATACCTAAAACTCAAAATTGACTAGTCAGTGAATTAAATCCAGGACTTGCCGCTTTAAAACTTGTGTGCTCTATAACTTAATAGTTGAGACACAATCAGCAGCTGACAAGCTGTGATAAATGTAAAAAACTGTTCTGAAATCCATGGAAACAGTAAACGGAAGACAGAAAAAATGTCACCCACGTTCCAAAAAGTTTTCTAAAACTAGATGTCCAGGTCTTTTCACTTTTAGATCATAAAATACCAATGTATTCAATGAAAAACCCTTCAACATAAAACCAAAAATATATACTCTATGAGCTTAAGCCTTAAAAAAGACTGTCAATAATTACTAGCCATACAACTAATGTGTACTGACGTAAGCTCTCAAGAAACATGTGGCCGATCCGGCATTGTGAAACTTCTTGCACAATAAAATGCCTTTATTTACTCATCTCCTTCGCATAATAATAAAATAAACATAGTTAGTTAACGATATCCCATCGCAAAACAGTAAGACACCATCAACAGCTAATAAGCTGTGATAAAGATAAAAATACACTATTCTGGAATCCATGGAAACAATAAACGGAAGATAGGGAAAGTGTCACCCAAGTTCCAAAAGGTTTTCTGAAACTAAATATCCAAGTCATCTCACTTTTAAATCATAAAATACCATTGTATTCGATGAAAAGTCCTTTAGCATAAAACCAAAAATATATATACACTCTGTGAGCTTAAGCCTAAATAAGACTGTAAATAATTACTAACTATACAACTGATGTGTACTGACATGAGCTCTCAAAAAGCATGTAGCCGATCCGGCAATGTAAAACATCTTGCACAATGAAATGCCTTTAGTTACTCATCTCCTCCACATAATAATAATGTGAAAATAGTTGGTTAGCGATATCCCATCGCAAGACAGTAAAGCAATGAGGCAGTATATATAGAGAGACCGAGTCCAATTACAAAACATGAACCATCTGGCGTTTTCTGATTGTTAAAGTATTAACTTCAGAATTTACTCACTCCATAAACTAGGCGAAAGTCATAACATGCAGAGATTCTCTTACATAGAAAAAGGGAATGTTACTGTGATAGTCTATAAAAATGGAATATATTTATATATCACCTTAACCATCTAATATGATAAAGAACTATTAATATTCATGTGAATGCTATATTTTATAAAAATATTTATAACCAACCTATGAAAAATATAATGAATATGAGTAAACTAATGTATTAATAACATTTATAAATAATATAAAATTCTGAAACATAGATCAGTATATTGAATTTTATATAAATATAGACATATAGTAATTTAAACACTTCCTTTTTTGATTATAATCAAGTGTAACAATAAATCTATCTGAAAATGACTACAAATATGTGGAGTTTACCACTGTGTTAATATTTCTTCCTATTATTCAAAATGGGCTTAACTGATACAAATTGATTAATCCCAGGAAATATATGGGCTTTCAAAGTCACAATCCATTTCAACTCTCTAATAGCTAACTGGTTATTGGTTTACGGAGAAATCACTGAAGATTGGAGTCGATACATAATGACATATATTTCAGTTTCGTACTTCATATCCTTCAGAAAATGCATGCTAACACAAATTCTGTTATTCTACCTACTTTCTATAATTATCAGAACAATATAGTAAATCTGTCTTTATTTTTGGCCCTTTGTACTCCCATTAGTTTAGTGTTTGTCCAGATTTCTTGCACTAAAAGGATGGGTGGTATGATCCACATTCAGATTACAGGTTTTGCAGAAGGCAACACTGGTGCGATCCATGAAACCTTGCTTAAGTACACCACAGATCATTAATATTCACGGCACAATGCCATGCAATCAGCAGTATCGCATATGCAAAAACACTCCGTGTAGGCTCTGCCAGAACCTACACGGAGTTTATTGAATCTGAACTAATCATAAATCAGGAGATTATGTCAAAAAAATGACTTTTACGTCATTTAAGAAGTCTGTCAGTATGGAGGCTATTTTTTTCATACTGTTGTTTTTGCATTATTTAAGAGCTGTAACAGCATATTATGGTTAAATCTATAATCATTTTTAATTTCAGTTCTGTGTAAAGTAATTGAAAAATATATTTTTGCATTTAAATTAACATAATACATTAAAAATAAAGAATGCAAATCTAAATGGAAGTTCATACTGCGAGTACTAACACAATCCATCCATCAGAATTTTCAAAATTATTCATATTTCAAAATGTTTAATTTAATGCCAGGTCAGTTTTGAATAATTCTAATACTACAATTCCATGTTTTTATTATTACTGATTATTTTAATATTATGTTACTGAATCTTTTTTCTTACATAGCTGTGATTTGCTGTATTTCAATTTATTGTAGAATTCATTTTAAAATGCTAAATTCAGTGAACCCATTGTCTAAAACTGAGAACTTGGAGCTTACTTATATAGATGGGAAATCCAGAGAAAGAGCTGGAATTTTTGTAATCATTCCTGTCAGGTTCTTAATATTTGAGCTAAATTGTCTGGTTTCCCTATGAATTATTAGCACACAAATAGCATAACTGATAAAAAATTATCAATACCACAAATCCTCATAAGCACAAAACAACAAATGTGCAATATTTTTGTAAGAGGACAAGGCCTCTGCGCCTCTGTTTGGGGGGGCTTTGCACCACTTACCCAGTACGTAAATATACTAACACCAAGCCAGAGTACTATGATGAAAGGATTAACACAGGGAGGAGGTTAAAGAGCATGCTGCATGGACTGTGATGTCACACTCTCATTATTGCAATGAGAATTGTGCTCTGAGAGTTGTGGCATAATGGAGTTAGACTGGGAGGGTAATACAGGACCAAATAAAATGTTAACCACTCCTAGGGAAGCTCCCTTATTCCAGATTGGCTAATAAGCATAATGTGTCTGTTTCTTAGGTGTTTGATTTCTGCATAATGTTAAAACAAACTGTGAGTCTATTTCAGAGAATCCTGTCACCTTGCAGATATTACAGGTGTGATTACTGTGCTTGAATATGCTTCAGAGTTTTATAATAAATCTAGGAGATCAACATCTATTTATGCAGAGACTATGAGAAGAAACAGTGTAGCTAGAGCTCCTAGTAGAATGGTGCTTTAAGTTGTACATTTATGCATGTAGAAACCTGTGTTTGAGCTGATGACAGCAAAGCCTCACTGATGAAGTAGAACTCACCCTTAAAAAACTTGGAGGTGGTTTAAGATATATAAAAGGCAATGCAAATAATACAGGCTAATAATTACAAAAAGAGTCAGGGGAAAACCTGTCCATTAAGGCTTTCCAGTATGCTGGCTGTTATACAATGCAGGGTAGGATGGCTGCTGGAAGGATGTGTATCATCATATCTCCATTCCTCATCACTTCAGGAGATATTTGAGATTTGCTGTGCCTTGTTAACACTATCAGTTCACTACATTGCCCTTTGGGCTATCCACTGCCCTCAAGTATTTAACAAATGCCTTGTTCCAGTAGAAGCTTACTTCCAGATTCTTGACAGTCACATTGTCCTTACTTGGATGACATGCTGATGTGTGCAGAGTCTGCTTCCAGGTGTTTGCAATCAGTAGAGACAGTCTCAACCTTATTCTCTCAGCTAGGGTTCAAATTGAAACTTTGGAAGTCATAGCTAACACCCTTGCAAAGACTCATCTTCGTGGGGTGCTTAATTGAGAGCAAAAAAAGAATGGTCTTTCTTCTTGAAGGCAATGAACTGCCCTACCAGAGGATGTTTCTGGAATTTGCCAGGATGAATGTTGCCTCAACAAGAAATTTCTTAAAAATTTTAGGACTGATGGAGTTCATGAGTTTCTTAATATCACTGGCCCTTCTTCAGATAATGAAATTTAATGATATGTATGAAACTGTTGGAACCAGCAGCTACATTCCCTGGAATCTCAGTTACCAGTGTTGGCCTTCATCAGATGAGAGTTACAGTGGTGGAGAGCATAGCTGTGTATCAATCCATAACCTCCCTTTTTTCACATGTTCAAGCACAATCTGTCCAGACGGATTCTTCTGACTTTGCCTGGGGAGATCAGTCAATGAAAGTGTAAGGGCATGCCACCTAGAGGCCCTAGGATGCATGGAAGCACATCAATATCAAGGAAATGTTGACAATGATCCATGCCTTGAAGTCCTACATCACCTACTGACTCTGGGTCCTATTCTTGTGGTTAAGGACAACACCACTGTAATGTGGTACCTCAACAAACAAGGGGGTACTAAGTCATAGCAGCTATGCTGGTTGGTGATGTTGGCCTGGGAGCTGCTTTTATTGTACAGTCTTACTCCTTAGGTATCATACATCCTGCCAGAGCAAAGCAATGTGTCAGATAGACTAAGCAGAAGATGGACAGACCCACACAAGTGGCAGCTTAAGGCAGTGATGTTTCAGGGTGTAGTCCTGATGTGGGGTGTAATGACCCTGTACTTAAAATTGGGGCAGTAACTAAGGAGCCTCAGTCCTCACCAAGGTCTCCAGTAAAGGAGCATCACTGAAAGCAGGGCTAGCACACACAATTTCCCCGAAGGGTACACTGGGAACAGGCTCCAAACCTGGGGCTGAACTATCTTCTTCAATCCAGATCCCCAAACGAGTCTTCACACTACCCATTGCAGAGCACTGTATCCCAGTTCTAGGTATTCAACACACTCACTCTTAAATATTTGATAACCACACATACAGACACTCTTGGAAAAGACAGGCACAGATTTACTTGCTATGTCCTCGTTCCCAAATTACATCGTAATGCTGCCACCAGTCAAAATATCACAATATCCTTCAAAAGAGGTGTTCAATTATATTAGGTAAAATAAATCTTGATATGTAAGGTAACATGATAGACCAGATGGCTTAATGGTTGAGGTCTTTGCCTCCCATGCACAAGGTACAAGGTTTGATCTTGACATCCGACCAATGCCTGTTTGGAGTTTGCATGTTCTCCCTGTGTCTCCATGGGGTTTCTCCCATATCTGAAAACCACGCTGGGTGTTTCCATCTCAAACTCACCAATGAATGGAGCTGTGGGCAGCAGCATAGGCTCTACATGGTGCCCTATAGGGAGAAGAGTTGTATAGACCAACTGCTTTGGGCATCTACTGTGGTGCGCAGTATCCTCATTATAAAAGAACATGGATCACAGACTGCATGCCGTGGCAGGGCTAGCCACTCAATGGTGTAAAATATGGCTCTAGATGATTCAGTTATGTTGACTAATGTCACCAAAATGGACATGGGTAGTTACCGGTGATAAGAGGGTTGAGGACCTGGCCTACTCTCACCCACATCAGGGACCCTTGCTAATGGTGGGAGGGTTATGTGTGCCCCTATTGGCCAGTGTGTGCCTGCCATAAAGCTCAGCAGCCCTGGTCCAATAAGCTACTGGCTGGCCGGTGTCTAGTTGCCCTGCCTGGGTTACCTGGGATAGCTCTGTTGAGCAAAAGCTGGACATAAAACCAACAAACCTGCCAAACACGAACTGAGAAGTACTATGCTTAATGTAGGTTCACTGAGAGGATGCAGCTTATAAGTGGATGACATGTTGCTACAGAGGAGTCTGGACATCTTATGTATCTAAGAGATAAGATGGAAGGGCAGTGCAGCAAACCCACTTGGCTTGGGATCCAGACTCTACTACTCAGGTGGGGAACAGGCTAGAAATAGTGTAAGAATTGTGGTGAGAGAGAGGTTTCAGAGGGATATCATCAGAATTAATGACAGACTCATGGCAATCAGATTCCAGTGTAATAATAAGGCAGTATTCATAATATCAGCATACGCCCCACAGCAGGGCTGAGATAGTGAGGAAATGAGTGCATTCAGACAGCAGTTGTAGGACCTACAAGATAAAGCAGGACAATATGAATTGGTGTTGATAATGGGTGACTTGCATGCACATATTGGGACAGACAGAACTGGATATTAGGACTGCCTGGGTCCACATGGGTGGGGTAACAGGAATAAAGAAGGAGAAGATATTCTAGACTTCTGTCTGGCAAATGGCTTGATAGCAGTCAACATATGGTTCAGAAAGAGAGATAGTCACAAGGTCACATACAAGAGTAGCCAACATGCAACTCAGGTAAACTTCCTCCTAGTAAGGAAAAGGCACTGGGGTAGAATCCATAATTGCAAAGTCATCCCCAGTGAAACAGTTGGCCCACAGCATAAACCATTAGTTGCCACAATCAGCTGCATGCAGTGGTCAGAAAAGGCTCTAAGGTCAACAGAGACCAGGCTGAAGATCTGGAAGTTGACAGTTAAGAAAGTACAGCAGTTCAAGTAATTACACAGGGCTCTAGCATCCCAGGAAGAGGAAGAAATAGGTGGAGCTGAAGAAGAGTAGCAGCACCTAAAAACAACATGTGTTAGAACTACAGAAAAAATATGTGGCCGAACCAGGTATGGAAATAAGGTACATAAGGAAAGCTGGTGGTGGAATGCAGAAGTCCAGGAAGTCATCAAAAGAAAGAAGGAGTGCAGGAAGAAATGGGAGATAGAAAAGACTGGCCAGGCTAGGAAAGACTACTAGTTGGCTAACAAAGAAGTTAAGAAAGAAGTTGCAGTAGCAAAGAATAGGCCATTGGAGGCACTCTTCCAACTTCTTAAAAGTGACTCAGTAAGGGGCACAAAGAAACTGTATCAGGTTGCAAGGCAAAGACAGAAAGATAAAGAAGATAGTCAGACACCCTTCATAAGGGATGGAAGCAACAACCTGCTCACCAGTCTACAGGACATCAAAGGCAGATGGAAGGAGTATTTCCAACAGCTTCTGAATGAAGAAAACCCCACAGAAGCTGTACTGTCCCAGAAATAATCTACGATGAGAGAAGAGGAGGAGCCCACCTTAGAAGAAGTAAGAACAACACTAAAAAAGCTGAAGTCAGGGAAAGCAGCAGGCTCAGATGAGGTCACAGCAGATATGATAAAGATGCTGGGTGAGATAGGGGAGAAATGGCTCCTAAAGGTACTAATAGCAGTGTGGAGAGAAAGGCGTATCTCAGATGACTGGAGAATAAGCATACTCATCCAAGTGTACAAGAACAAAGGGGACATCCACAACTGTGGGCAGTACAGAGGGATCAAACTCCTACCACACTGCATGACAGTTCTGAAGAGGGTGACTGATAAATGGATACGCAGAGTAGTAGAATGTAAGATAGGAGATGAGCAGTTTTGATTCAGCTCAGGATGCAGCACAATTGACCCAATCTTTGCATTGAGACAGATCCTTGAGAAGAAGCTAGAGATTTGGAGAGAGTTAAAATGGGCATTCCTAGACTTGGAGAAAGCATATCACCAGGTCCCAAGAAAGCTAATCTGGGCAGTACTGCAGTGGTTTGAAGTCCCGGAAACATTGGTAGAATTAGTGCAGGCTATGTATGAGGAACCAGTGACTCAAATATGAACACGGTTTGGCCTCACAGAGGGGTTCCCAGTGGGAGTGGGTGTATAGGGTTCAGCTCTGAGCACAGTACTGTTCATACTGGTGATGGACTACCTTAGCAAACAGGTTGGAGGGGACAGATCAACAAAGCTGCTGTATGCAGACAGTGTGGCAGTACAGGCAGACTCTGAGCTAGAACATCAGCAAAGGATAGAAGAATGGAATGAAAATCTGAAGGCACATGGGATGAAACCAGAGGCAGCTGGTGACTTCAAATAAAAGGGGGGCTGCAGGAGATAGCTAAAATAGGTGTGGCCAAATAGAAGTGGTGTGGTCAACTAGAAAGGGGTGGGGTTATGCTAAAAATCACAAAAACTGGAACATTAATTAAATACGCTGCCCTGGGTGCCAAACCGTCATTATGAGAGTCCAATCAAGACAAAATGAATTGTAGAAAAAAATATTTCACTGCATTGGCTACATGACAGCTTACTTAATAGCAAGATGGAAACAAAAAGGTTTTGTGGCATGAAAAAAAAAATTTTAAATGCCTGTCAAAATAAGGTATAAAAAAAAAAACAAGCAGCACTCAACTCAAACCACTTCTCTTTGCACTGCAGTTCTAATTATAATTTATATTCAGCTTCATAAAAGTACCAAGTAACATGCTAAAAGTAGCAATTTGTATGATACCCGCAGTTGTAAAAATGTTTCTTATCCAAAAATGACCTGCTGCCTGACAACAGCTATCTAGATGTTTCATGGGGAAAACATGATCAATGTAAAAAAATGAACATCAAATAAGAAACAAGCTCAACATGCATTGCTTAAAGTATTACTGCACAGGTTATGGACCACACATAATAATTTGGCATTCTGTTTAGTTTACGGGTAAATCCTGCAAAGATGACTACAAGTCTCCAATAAATGTAATGAGCTTCTGAAAATACTGTTATCCTGTCCTTTATTACAAATACTGTCATATGCATTTCAATACCTAAAGCTTATACACTACCTAGTTATGTAAATATTGTCTGCATGGCAACAACAAACAGGATTTCAGTGTTGGTAATTCTTTAACAGTATGCGTATTAAAGCTTACTTGCATCTTATAGTCTCAGACAAGCTTACTTGATGGTCATTAAGGCAACAGGCATTGCAACAACATGCATTTTCTGAATAAGAAGCATAACAGTATAAAAATATGACAGAATACCAGAACATTCTGCAAAATCAAGGACAGATGAAAAGCCACTGTAGTACTTGTGTCTACCTTGGATGGGGAGATACTCTTCCCACTTACACTGCATAACTGCTCCTTGACTTGCTTGGACACATACAGAGTCACTATGTGGGGGAGTGGGGTGCAACAGGCATGTCACAATTTGAAATGTCTCTGGCTGACGGTGATGGCCCTGACACATTTGTCATACCTCTCAGTCTCAGAGCAAGAAATATGGTCAAAGGCATAAACAGAAGTGGGACAAATGCCCAAAAAATAAGGACAATTTTTAAATATTGCTCTTATGAACTTAGACAACAGAATAGTAGGTCTTGCATTAGTATGAATTTTCTGAAGGGTATGAAATCTGAAACTCAAATGTCTGTCATTATTTTTTAACTTGTCTTTAATGGTTTGCCACTAATTTGCCAGAAAACCACAATTTTATGAAAAATGGACCAAAAATGTGATACAAAAATATAAAATAGCCACACAATACAGCTGGGAACCTGTCAAAGAAGGGATAGTTTTTAAATATTAGTACTGTTAACTTGAGCAGCTGTCAAAAGAAGAGAATCTACATGCATTTCTGAAATTAAAAGTAATCTATAACTCTGATCATTACAGTATTTATTAATTGTAAACCCTCCACGTTTTCTTCCAAATTTCTCATTTTGCAGAGGGATTATTAGGGGGAGAGCAACATTTTTAGCCAAAATCAGGGACAGTTGAGAGGTTTGGATATACCTAATTCTATAAAGTGATTTATTTGCGCATACCTCTCAACCTCAACGCAGGATATCTGGAGAAGGCCAAATATATTGTGGGAACATACAAACAGTACTAAAATTGCTCTTGTATAAACTTAGTTGACAGAATAACAGGTCTGGCTTTAGCATGTATTTTTCTGAAGGGTATGAAGTCTGAAACTCAATGTCTGTCATTATTTAGTGACTTCATTCCTAAATGCTTTGCCAGAAAACCACAATTTTTATGAGGAACAAACCAGAAATAAGAAGCAAAAATCTATTCATACTGCAAAAATCTGGACAGTTGAGAGGTATAGTTTAGGTGGGGCTGTCTGAGTTTGCTGCTCTTCCCCCTCACAAAATCATTGTCAAATGGGCCTGCTCCCTGCAGCTATTCCATTATCTCATTACTTGGCTATTTCACCCCATTTACCATAAACACTGTAATGTGCATACTGCTTTACTTCTATGATGATTTGGATTTCATTTAAAAGTTTTATTTTACATATTACAGCACAAACATTAACACTAATAGATATCTACTAAACAAAGCAATGCTGTCTCACAATGAAAATCGACTTAGCATTAAAACTTCTCTGCCTTTGAAACTCACATATACTGAAACAGTATTGAAACCCACATTCAAAGAAAATACATCTGGCCAGTGGCAGATAAAAATTAACTCTGGGCTGTTTTCAAATCATAGGCCCCTTGCACAGGAAACATACATGTGTTCTCTGATACACCTTCCTGACTGTATTAAATTATATTCCTTGTATAATACAGTGCAGTTGTTAGAGGGCATTTTAGATTTATTGTTTTGAAAATGTTTCCAGTAAGCAATGAAATAAAATACATGCACCAATAATGACAAAACTGCCCAGTTCAGAACATTTCCATCAAAAAAGTCTTCTCAAACTTCTACAGTCCACCAGTATCAGTAAATGTGCACAATCTCTGCATAAGTAAAAGTCATCTAAATAATTCCACATTAGAGAGATCTGTAAATAAATGAAGAGGTTGCTGCTAGCAAACAACTTTATATTTCATTGTTTCATCAACAAATAAAATGCCTGTTGCCCTTGAGGAATAAATTGCATATGTTACATTAAGAAAATGATAAGCTAGTAATATTGCAGTAGGAATGGATGGCAAACTGATAACAGGTTCATCGTTACTAGGTAACCCTGCCAAAGAGGACATTCTCAGGACTGCAGCATCTACCCCCTTTAAAAGTATGACACAGTACTGCATCAGCAATGCATCTATATACTGGGGATATAGAACCCGCTTCTTTCTGCATTAAATGCAAGTACACTACCTGTTGTGCTATTAACAAGGCAAGCAGATTTAGCATAAGCAGCACTAAACTTTTCTTCAAGCTGTCAGCTCCTTGTAAAATCCACTCAACTGTATCTGTCAACTTTGAAGCACAAGAAATCTGGAAAAAGCCAAAATTTATTGGGGGGGAGACAAAAGCCCCAAAACTAGGGATACATTTTAAACATTGCTTGTATAATCTTGGAAAGTTGCTAGAATAAGATGCTGCATTATCACTATGCATTTCATTGCCAAGCCTTGAACCCAGAAACCTGTGCACTACAGTCAGAGCAACATACCACTATACCAAATCAGCTGCTTCTTGAAAGTCATACTGAAACTTAAATGGCTACCATTTAGTGAATTCAGTTCTCACCACAGCTCTCAACCTCTTAGCACAAAACAGCTAGACAAAGACAATAATGGGGGAATACAGCCCCCAAACATATTCAGCGAATTTAGTTCTCACCATAGCTGTCAACCTCTTAGCACAAAAAACCTAGACAAAGCCACTATACAGCCCCAAAATAGGGACAATTTTCAAATATTGATCATATAAACAGAAAATTTCTAGAATAAAAGGTTTTGTGTTACCATGTATTTTCTGAAAAATATGAAGTCTGAAATTCAAATGCCTGTCATTAGTGAACATTATGAGGAACAGAACAAAAATATGAGGCAAACATTTCACAAGTGGCAGTGGGTAGGGCAGCTATGCTGTAGCTGCCTGATTCCCAGGGCTCAGGGTTTGAGTCTTACTCTAGCCACCAGCTATATGTAACTGGGACATTTCACAGACACACAAAACATCTACATCTCAAGTGGAAAAACCTACAAATTCTCTGTACACACACACACAAAAAAACTTTTACATCTCAAATGGAAGAACCAATATACTCTCTGTTTGTTACTTAATCATAAATGAGGAAAATCCAACTAAAAATGTCTACATCTCAAACAGAAGAGCCTACATACTCTCCGTAGACACACACATGAAAAACATCTACATCTCAAACAGAAGAACCTGCATACTCTCTGTTTGTTACTAAATGATAAATAAGGAAAACCCAATTAAATACCTCAAATGTTCAGAAGGAAATCACTGGTGTTGTTCAGTTCTGCCATAATACTCACTGCTTGCCCACACTGCTATAACAAGAAAAACTTCTGTTCTGCCAGAAGGAAACTTCCATTCTTCCAACTAAATTATAAACGTTCAGTTGGACGTACATGCCTGCTGCCACTGTTTAGTTCTGCCATAAAGCAAGAAACCTAACTAAATAAATGGAAGAACCTACATGCTTGCTGGTTGTCCTGCGAGAGCAGGCAAGCCAGCCAGATGTTGCATTCTGTGAGAGCAAGCTAATAGGTCCCAGTCTGCCGACGTTGCAGTCCAATCCCCTTCAAGTCTATGCAGTTGTAGCTGCATAGACTTCTGGGATCTCTATTGTTTTGAATGGTGTTCCCTAATCCAGACTGGTTCACTAGCAGTCTGGATTGATTCCTATGTGATGGGAATAACACGTATGTGTGGGTGGAGTTTTGGAATGCGTGGCCGGAGTTGTACAGTTTCTGGATCACATTCATTTTTATTTAATTTTAATGGGTTGTGAAGATTGCTTTTGTTTTAATTTCATTTTATTTTACAGCTGGGGGGGCTGCAGTACTGCAGTCCAATAGCATGAGCCACCCCTGGATGAAACTAAGCACAGATAAGACGATGGTAATAGCAGCACACTGGGGAAATCAGAAGAAGCTGAGAATAGCGATAGATAGGAAGATAGTGGAACAGGTAAACAGCTTCAAGTATCTGGGAGGGGTGGTTGAGGAGAAGGGTAGTCTAAATAAAGAAGTCAAAGCTAGAATCAGAGGGGCTGCAGCCAACTGGCATAGAATATCAGGTGTAGTCAATGACAGAAGAATGCCAAAGAAGCTGAAAAGTAATGTGTACAAGACAGTGGTTTGACCAGTACTACTGTATGGTACAGCAACCTGGGCAGTAAAGGCAGAACAGTTAAAGAAGCTAGAGGTAATGGAAATGAAGTGCCTGAGAAAGGTGGTAGGATGCACGCTGTGGGACAGATGAATAAATGAGGACATAACAGCAAAAGCCAAAGTAGCACCAATTGCAGAAAAGATCAAAGAGAACAGATTACAGTGGTTCGGACACATGTAGAAAAGCAGAAGACAATCTGGTGAGGAAGATTTGGGACAGATAGGAAGAAGGTAATAGGAAGCGAGGCCATCTAGCAAAGAGGGGGATAGATTGTGTGAAAGAAGATCTGCGACAGTCAGGCATGAGTGTTGAAGAAGGCAGGAGTGTGACACTGAATCGAGAGAGTTGGCAACAGTTAACATGATACCCTGACCCCATGTAGAAAAAAATGGGAAAAAGGGGCTGATGATGATCATCATCCTCATGTACAGTAAAGAAACTCCAGCTCTACTCAGTGGCATACTGCCTGCTCAGAGGCGATCTGTGCCTGATGTATAAAGTCATGTCCAACCCGGAATTAATGGACATGCTGCACCTCAGAAAATCCAAATCCCATCGAGCTATGTGCTCGAGAGACGTGAACCTCAGCACTAAAATAAATAGGACATGCTGGAGGGACAGATTCATAACCCAGAGGCTCCCTTCACTCTGGAATAAAATCACAGTCCAGGTTAGGCAGAGTCCCTCATTGACTCTCTTCAATAGGAATCTTGATGAGTGGATGGGAGATCGTAGGTTTACCCTGGGTATCACTTCTGTGTCACTGTTAGACAGAGGCACAATATACTAACCTCAAAAAAGGGCATAGCAAAATTAATTTAAAATGGGTGGCGAAAGCCAAACACACTCTGGCTAGGCTTATAAATGCCCTAGGGCAGATAGCCTAGTATGAACCTATGAACCTATGAACCTATGTTATCCAAACTGTAAGGCTTTTCAGAGTGGCCCTGGTGTTATCACAATAAGCATAAACACTCTCAAGTTACTATAAGTACTTTCTAAATAACCAGCCACAATAGAAGGTAGTAAAATATTAATAAATGAAAAATTAATTAAAACATATATACACTGAATAACTGATTTCAATAAGCCACAGAGTTTCACACACATGAATTATGAAAATAACACTGAAAGATAAGTTTCTCACTGATTAAGAAAATTCTAACTATCTAACTGTAGCTTCCTAACTGTTTAAACATTAACTGTCTTTGTCTAATCTCATTAAGTCAGCAAGGCAAGAGGATACTCTTACCTCTACAAGAAAAATAAGAATATATGTCCACTCTTCACGCAGTTGCCTGGTTCTCAGTGACTGGAATAGCAAATCTTATTATTTCTACTGAACAGCTCTGACAAACTCTGAGTGATAAATACTGATCTGGAAAACAACCACTGACTACTACTACAACTGCTCCAAGTCAACTACACTCAATTGCAACTGCAACAGAAGTGACTCAGTACATGTTTTTATAGCATAATCTTTTTAAAAGTCACAGAAAGCTGTTATGAGTATTCTACTCT